>NW_028270178.1:16722637-17022637 GCF_037043375.1 Chiloscyllium plagiosum | reverse complement strand
GACACTCACACTTAGAAGGAACAGGCACACTCACAGCTGGGGACCCTGTATAGACACTCACACTTGGATAGAAGCAACAGGCACGCTCACAGCTGGGGACCCTGTATAGACACACACACTTAGATAGAAGGAACAGGCACGCTCACAGCTGGGAACCCTGTATAGACACTCACACTTAGATAGAAGAAACAGGCGCGCTCACAGCTGGGGACCCTGTATAGACACGCACACGTAGATAGAAGCAACAGGCGCACTCACAGCTGGGGACCCTGTATAGACACTCACACTTAGATAGAAGAATCAGGCGCGCTCACAGCTGGGGACCCTGTATAGACACGCACACTTAGATAGAAGAAACAGACGCAGTCACAGCTGGGGACCCTGTATAGACACGCACACTTAGTTAGAAGAAACAGGCGCAGTCATAGCTGGGGACCCTGTATAGACACTCACACTTAGATAGAAGAAACAGGCGCAATCACAGCTGGGGTCCCTGTATAGACACGCACACTTAGATAGAAGGAACAGTCACGCTCACAGCTGGGGACCCTGTATATACACTCACACTTAGATAGAAGAAGCAGGCGCAATCACAGCTGGGGACCCTGTATAGACACTCACACTTGGATAGAAGCAACAGGCACACTCACAGCTGGGGACCCTGTATAGACACTCACACTTAGATAGAAGGAAGAGACACGCTCACAGCTGGGGACCCTGTATAGACACGCACACTTAGTTAGAAGAAACAGGCGCAGTCACAGCTGGGGACCCTGTATAGACACACACACTTAGATAGAAGGAACAGGCACACTCACAGCTGGGGACCCTGTATAGACTCTCACACTTAGATAGAAGATACAGTCGCAATCACAGCTGGGGACCCTGTATAGACACTCACACTTAGAGAGAAGGAACAGGCACGCTCACAGCTGGGGACCCTGTATCGACATGCACACTTAGATAGAAGAAACAGGCGCAGTCACAGCTGGGGACACTGTATAGACACGCACACTTAGATAGAAAGAACAGGCACGCTCACAGCTGGGAACCCTGTATAGACACTCACACTTAGATAGAAGAAACAGGCGCAGTCACAGCTGGGGACCCTGTATCGACATGCACACTTAGATAGAAGAAACAGGCGCAGTCACAGCTGGGGACACTGTATAGATAAGCACACTTAGATAGAAGGAACAGGCACGCTCACAGCTGGGAACCCTGTATAGACACTCACACTTAGATAGAAGAAACAGGCGCAGTCACAGCTGGGGACCCTGTATAGACTCGCACACTTAGATAGAAGAAACAGGCGCAGTCACAGCTGGGGACCCTGTATAGACTCGCACACTTAGATAGAAGAAACAGGCGCGCTCACAGCTGGGGACCCTGTATAGACACGCACACCTAGTCAGTAGAAACAGGCGCAGTCACAGCTGGGGACCCTGTATAGACACGCACACGTAGATAGAAGAAACAGGCACACTCACAGATGGGGACCCTGTATAGACACGCACACTTAGATAGAAGAAACAGGCGCAATCACAGCTGGGGACCCTGTATAGACACGCACACTTAGATAGAAGAAACAGGCGCAGTCACAGCTGGGGACCCTGTATAGACACTCACACTTAGTTAGAAGGAACAGGCACGCTCACAGCTGGGGACCCTGTATAGACACTCACACTTAGATAGAAGGAACAGGCACGCTCACAGCTGGGGACCCTGTATTGACACGCACACTTAGAAAGAGGGAAGAGGCATGCTCACAGCTGGGAACGCTGTATAGACACTCACACTTAGATGGAAGGAACAGGCACGCTCACAGCTGGGGACCCTGTATACACACTCACACTTAGATAGAAGGAACAGGCACACTCACAGCTGGGGATCCTGTATAGACACTCACACTTAGATAGAAGAAACAGGCACGCTCACAGCTGGGGACCCTTTATAGACACACACACTTAGATAGAAGGAACAGGCACGCTCACAGCTGGGGACCCTGTATAGACACGCACACTTAGATAGAAGAAACAGGCGCGCTCACAGCTGGGGACCCTGTATAGACACGCACACTTAGTTAGAAGAAACAGGCGCAGTCATAGCTGGGGACCCTGTATAGACACGCACACTTAGATAGAAGGAACAGGCACACTCACAGCTGGGGACCCTGTATAGACACTCACACTTAGATAGAAGAAGCAGGCGCAATCACAGCTGGGGACCCTGTATAGACACGCACACTTAGATAGAAGAAACAGGCACGCTCACAGCTGGGGACCCTGTATAGACTCTCACACTTATATAGCAGAAACAGTCGCAATCACAGTTGGGGACCCTGTATAGACACGCACACTTAGAGAGAAGGAACAGGCACGCTCACAGCTGGGGACCCTGTATAGACACTCACACTTAGATAGAAGGAACAGGCACACTCACAGCTGGGGACCCTGTATAGACACGCACACTTAGATAGAAGGAACAGGCACGCTCACAGCTGGGGATTCTGTACAGACACTCACACTTAGATAGAAGGAACAGACACACTCACAGCTGGGGACCCTGTCTCGACACGCACACTTAGATAGAAGGAACAGGCATGCTCACAGCTGGGGACCCTGTATAGACACTCACACTTAGATAGAAGAAACAGGCACGCTCACAGCTGGGGACCCTGTATACACACGCACACTTAGATAGAAGGAACAGGCACACTCACAGCTGGGGACCCTGTATAGACACTCACACTGAGATAGAAGGAAGAGGTACGCTCACAGCTGGGGACCCTGTATAGACACTCACACTTAGATAGAAGGAACAGGCACACTCACAGCTGGGGACCCTGTATAGACACTCACACTTAGATAGAAGGAACAGGTACGCTCACAGCTGGGGACCCTGTATAGGCACTCACACTTAGATAGAAGGAACAGGCACACTCACAGCTGGGGACCCTGTATAGACACTCACACTTAGATAGAAGATACAATCGCAGTCACAGCTGGGGACCCTGTATAGACACGCACACTTAGATAGAAGAAACAGGCGCGCTCACAGCTGGGGACCCTGTGTAGACACGCACACTTAGATAGAAGAAACAGGCGCAGTCACAGCTGGGGACCCTGTATAGACATGCACACTTAGATAGAAGAAACAGGCACGCTCACAGCTGGGGACCCTGTATAGACACGCACACTTAGATAGAAGGAACAGGCACGCTTACAGCTGGGAACCCTGTTTAGAAACTCACACTTAGATAGAAGAAACAGGCGCAGTCACAGCTGGGGACCCTGCATAGACACGCACACATAAATAGAGAAAACAGGCGCAGTCACAGCTGGGGACCCTGTATCGACATGCACACTTAGATAGAAGAAACAGGCGCAGTCACAGCTGGGGACACTGTATAGACACGCACACTTAGTTAGAAGGAACAGGCACGCTCACAGCTGGGAACCCTGTATAGACACTCACACTTAGATAGAAGAAACAGGCGCAGTCACAGCTGGGGACCCTGTATCGACATGCACACTTAGATAGAAGAAACAGGCGCAGTCACAGCTGGGGACACTGTATAGACAAGCACACTTAGATAGAAGGAACAGGCACGCTCACAGCTGGGAACCCTGTATAGACACTCACACTTAGATAGAAGAAACAGGCGCAGTCACAGCTGGGGACCCTGTATAGACTTGCACACTTAGATAGAAGAAACAGGCGCATTCACAGCTGGGGACCCTGTATAGACTCGCACACTTAGATAGAAGAAACAGGCGCGCTCACAGCTGGGGACCCTGTATAGACACGCACACTTAGTCAGTAGAAACAGGCGCAGTCACAGCTGGGGACCCTGTATAGACACGCACACGTAGATAGAAGAAACAGGTGCAGTCACAGCTGGGGACCCTGTATAGACACGCACACTTAGATAGAAGAAACAGGCGCAATCACAGCTGGGGACCCTGTATAGACACGCACACTTAGATAGAAGAAACAGGCGCAGTCACAGCTGGGGACCCTGTATAGACACGCACACTTAAATAGAAGGAACAGACACGCTCACAGCTGGGGACCCTGTATAGACACGCACACTTAGATAGAAGGAACAGGCACACTCACAGCTGGGGACCCTGTATAGACACTCACACTTAGATAGAAGGAACAGGCACACTCACAGCTGGGGACGCTGTATACACACTCACACTCAGAGAGAAGGAACAGGCACGCTCACAGCTGGGGACCCTGTATAGACACTCACACTTAGATAGAAGGAACAGGCACGCTCACAGGTGGGGACCCTGTATAGACACTCACACTTAGATAGAAGGAACAGGCACAGTCACAGCTGGGGACCCTGTATAGACTCTCACACTTAGATAGAAGGAACAGGCACACTCACAGCTGGGGACCCTGTATAGACACTCACACTTAGATAGAAGAAACAGGCACGCTCACAGCTGGGGACCCTGTATACACACGCACACTTAGATAGAAGGAACAGGCACACTCACAGCTGGGGACCCTGTATAGACACTCACACTTAGATAGAAGGAACAGGTACGCTCACAGCTGGGGACCCTGTATAGACACTCACACTTAGATAGATGGAACAGGCACACTCACAGCTGGGGACCCTGTATAGACACTCACACTTAGATAGAAGGAACAGGTACGCTCACAGCTGGGGACCCTGTATAGGCACTCACACTTAGATAGAAGGAACAGGCACACTCACAGCTGGGGACCCTGTATAGACACTCACACTTAGATAGAAGGAACAGGCATGCTCATAGCTGGGGACCCTGTATAGACTCTCACACTTAAATAGAAGATACAATCGCAGTCACAGCTGGGGACCCTGTATAGACACGCACACTTAGATAGAAGAAACAGGCACGCTCACATCTGGTGACCCTGTATAGACACTCACACTTAGATAGAAAAAACAGGCGCGCTCACAGCTGGGGACCCTGTATAGACACGCACACTTAGATAGAAGAAACAGGCGCAGTCACAGCTGGGGACCCTGTATAGACATGCACACTTAGATAGAAGAAACAAGCACGCTCACAGCTGGGGACCCTGTATAGACACGCACACTTAGATCGAAGGAACAGGCACGCTTACAGCTGGGAACCCTGTATAGACACTCACACTTAGATAGAAGAAACAGGCGCAGTCACAGCTGGGGACCCTGCATAGACACGCACACATAAATAGAGAAAACAGGCGCAGTCACAGCTGGGGACCCTGTATCGACATGCACACTTAGATAGAAGAAACAGGCGCAGTCACAGCTGGGGACACTGTATAGACACGCACACTTAGATAGAAGGAACAGGCACGCTCACAGCTGGGAACCCTGTATAGACACTCACACTTAGATAGAAGAAACAGGCGCAATCACAGCTGGGGACCCTGTATCGACATGCACACTTAGATAGAAGAAACAGGCGCAGTCACAGCTGGGGACACTGTATAGACAAGCACACTTAGATAGAAGGAACAGGCACGCTCACAGCTGGGAACTCTGTACAGACACTCACACTTAGATAGAAGAAACAGGCGCAGTCACAGCTGGGGACCCTGTATAGACACGCACCCTTAGATAGAAGAAACAGGCGCAGTCACAGCTGGGGACCCTGTATAGACTCGCACACTTAGATAGAAGAAACAGGCGCACTCACAGCTGGGGACCCTGTATAGACACGCACACTTAGTCAGTAGAAACAGGCGCAGTCACAGCTGGGGACCCTGTATAGACACGCACACGTAGATAGAAGAAACAGGCGCAGTCACAGCTGGGGACCCTGTATAGACACGCACACTTAGATAGAAGAAACAGGCGCAGTCACAGCTGGGGACCCTGTATAGACACGCACACTTAAATAGAAGGAACAGACACGCTCACAGCTGGGGACCCTGTATAGACACGCACACTTAGATAGAAGGAACAGGCACACTCACAGCTGGGGACCCTGTATAGACACTCACACTTAGATAGAAGGAACAGGCACGCTCACAGGTGGGGACGCTGTATAGACACTCACACTTAGATAGAAGGAACAGGCACGCTCACAGCTGGGGAACCTGTATAGACTCTCACACTTAGATAGAAGATACAGTCGCAGTCACAGCTGGGGACCCTGTCTCGACACGCACACTTAGATAGAAGGAACAGGCACACTCACAGCTGGGGACCCTGTATAGACACTCACACTTAGATAGAAGGAACAGGCACGCTCACAGCTGGGGACCCTGTATAGACACTCACACTTAGATAGAAGAAACAGGCACGCTCACAGCTGGGGACCCTGTATAGACTCTCACACTTAGATAGAAGATACAGTCGCAGTCACAGCTGGGGACCCTGTCTCGACACGCACACTTAGATAGAAGGAACAGGCACACTCACAGCTGGGGACCCTGTATAGACACTCACACTTAGATAGAAGAAACAGGCGCAGTCACAGCTGGGGACCCTGAATAGACACTAACACTTAGATAGAGGAAACAGGCGCAGTCACAGCTGGGGACCCTGTATAGACACGCACACTTAGATAGAAGAAACAGGCACGCTCACAGCTGGGGACCCTGTATAGACACGCACACTTATATAGAAGAAACAGGCGCAGTCACAGCTGCGGACCCTGTATAGACACGCACACTTAGATAGAAGAAACAGGCGCAATCACAGCTGGGGACCCTGTATAGACATGCACACTAAGATAGAAGGAACAGACACGCTCACAGCTGGGGACCCTGTATAGACATGCACACTAAGATAGAAGGAACAGACACGCTCACAGCTGGGGACCCTGTATAGACACGCACACTAAGATAGCAGGAACAGACACGCTCACAGCTGGGGACCCTGTATAGACACGCACACTAAGATAGAAGGAAGAGACACGCTCACAGCTGGGGACCCTGTATAGACACGCACACTAAGATAGAAGGAACAGACACGCTCACAGCTGGGGACCCTGTATAGACACGCACACTAAGATAGAAGGAAGAGACACGCTCACAGCTGGGGACCCTGTACAGACACGCACACTAAGATTGAAGGAAGAGACACGCTCACAGCTGGGGACCCTGTGTAGACACGCACACTTAGTTAGAAAAAACAGGCGCAGTCACAGCTGGGGACCCTGTATAGACACGCACACTTAGATAGAAGTAACAGGCACACTCACAGCTGGGGACCCTGTATAGACTCTCACACTTAGATAGAAGATACAGTCGCAATCACAGCTGGGCACCCTGTATAGACACGCACACTTAGATACCAGAAACAGGCGCAGTCACATCTGGGGACCCTGAATAGACACTCACACTTAGAGAGAAGGAACAGGCACGCTCACAGCTGGGGACCCTGTATAGACACGCACACTTAGATAGAAGAAACAGGCACAGTCACAGCTGGGGACCCTGAATAGACACTCACACTTAGATAGAAGGAACAGGCACGCTCACAGCTGGGGACCCTGTATAGACAGACACACTTAGGTAGAAGAAACAGGCACACTCACAGCTGGGGACCCAGTATAGACACTCACACTTAGATAGAAGGAACAGGCGCAGTCACAGCTGGGGACCCTGTATAGACACTCACACTTAAATAGAAGAAACAGGCGCAGTCACAGCTGGGGACCCTGTATAGACACTCACACTTAGATAGATGGAACAGGCACGCTCACAGCTCAGGACACTGTATAGACACTCACACTTAGATAGAAAAAACAGGCACGCTCACAGCTGGGGACCCTGTATAGACTCTCACACTTAGATAGAAGATACAGTCGCAATCACAGCTGGGGACCCTGTATTGACACGCACACTTAGAAAGAGGGAACAGGCACGCTCACAGCTGGGAACGCTGTATAGACACACACTTAGATAGAAGGAACAGGCACGCTCACAGCTGGGGACCCTGTATACACACTCACACTTAGATAGAAGGAACAGGCACGCTCACAGCTGGAGACCCTGTATAGACACTCACACTTAGTTAGAAGGAACAGGCACGCTCACAGCTGGGGACCCTGTATAGACACGCACACTTAGATAGAAGGAACAGGCACACTCACAGCTGGGGACCCGGTATAGACACTCACACTTAGATAGAAGGAACAGGCACACTCACAGCTGGGGACCCGGTATAGACACTCACACTTAGATAGAAGGAACAGGCACGCTCACAGCTGGAGACCCTGTATAGACACTCACACTTAGTTAGAAGGAACAGGCACGCTCACAGCTGGGGACCCTGTATAGACACGCACACTTAGATAGAAGGAACAGGCACACTCACAGCTGGGGACCCGGTATAGACACTCACACTTAGATAGAAGGAACAGACACGCTCACAGCTGGGGACCCTGTATAGACACTCACACTTAGATAGAAGGAACAGGCACACTCACAGCTGGGGACCCGGTATAGACACTCACACTTAGATAGAAGGAACAGGCACACTCACAGCTGGGGACCCAGTATAGACACTCACACTTAGAGAGAAGAAACAGGCACGCTCACAGCTGGGGACCCTGTATAGACACTCACACTTAGATAGAAGAAACAGGCGCAGTCACAGCTGGGGACCCTGTATAGACACGCACACTTAGATAGAAGAAACAGGCGCAGTCACAGCTGGGGACCCTGTATAGACTCGCACACTTAGATAGAAGAAACAGGCACACTCACAGCTGGGGACCCTGTATAGACACTCACACTTAGATAGAAGAAACAGGCGCGCTCACAGCTGGGGACCCTGTATAGACACGCACACTTAGTTATAAGAAACAGGCGCAGTCATAGCTGGGGACGATTTATAGACACGCACACTTAGATAGAAGAAACAGGCGCGCTCACAGCTGGGGAGCCTGTACAGACACTAACACTTAGATAGAAGAAACAGATACGCTCACAGCTGGGCACCCTGTATAGACACTCACACTTAGATAGAAGGAACAGGCACGCTCACAGCTGGGGACCCTGTATAGACACGCACACTTAGATAGAAGAAACAGGCGCAGTCACAGCTGGGGACCCTGTATAGACACGCACACTTAGATAGAAGGAACAGGCACGCTCACAGCTGGGCACCCTGTATAGACACTCACACTTAGATAGAAGGAACAGGCACGCTCACAGCTGGGGACCCTGTATAGACACGCACACTTAGATAGAAGAAACAGGCGCAGTCACAGCTGGGGACCCTGTATACACACTCACACTTAGATAGAAGGATCAGGCGCAGTCACAGCTGGGGACCCTGTATAGACATGCACACTTAGATAGAAGAAACAGGCGCAGTCACAGCTGGGGACACTGTATAGACACGCACACTTAGATAGAAGAAACAGACACGCTCACAGCTGGGCACCCTGTATAGACACTCACACTTAGATAGAAGGAACAGGCACGCTCACAGCTGGGGACCCTGTATAGACACGCACACTTAGATCGAAGAAACAGGCGCAATCACAGCTGGGGACCCTGTATAGACACGCACACTTAGATAGAAGAAACAGACACGCTCACAGCTGGGCACCCTGTATAGACACTCACACTTAGATAGAAGGAACAGGCACGCTCACAGCTGGGGACCCTGTATAGACACGCACACTTAGATAGAAGAAACAGGCGCAGTCACAGCTGGGGACCCTGTATACACACTCACACTTAGATAGAAGGATCAGGCGCAGTCACAGCTGGGGACCCTGTATAGACATGCACACTTAGATAGAAGAAACAGGCGCAGTCACAGCTGGGGACACTGTATAGACACGCACACTTAGATAGAAGGAACAGGCACGCTCACAGCTGGGGACCCTGTATAGACACTCACACTTAGATAGAAAAAACAGGCACGCTCACAGCTGGGGACCCTGTATAGACACTCACACTTAGAGAGAAGAAACAGGCGCAGTCACAGCTGGGGACCCTGTATAGACACTCACACTTAGATAGAAGGAACAGGCACACTCACAGCTGGGGACCCTGTATAGACACTCACACTTAGATAGAAGGAACAGGCATGCTCATAGCTGGGGACCCTGTATAGACTCTCACACTAAAATAGAAGATACAATCGCAGTCACAGCTGGGGACCCTGTATAGACACGCACACTTAGATAGAAGAAACAGGCACGCTCACATCTGGTGACCCTGTATAGACACTCACACTTAGATAGAAGAAACAGGCGCGCTCACAGCTGGGGACCCTGTATAGACACGCACACTTAGATAGAAGAAACAGGCGCAGTCACAGCTGGGGACCCTGTATAGACATGCACACTTAGATAGAAGAAACAGGCACGCTCACAGCTGAGGACCCTGTATAGACACGCACACTTAGATAGAAGGAACAGGCACGCTTACAGCTGGGAACCCTGTTTAGACACTCACACTTAGATAGAAGAAACAGGCGCAGTCACAGCTGGGGACCCTGCATAGACACGCACACATAAATAGAGAAAACAGGCGCAGTCACAGCTGGGGACCCTGTATCGACATGCACACTTAGATAGAAGAAACAGGCGCAGTCACAGCTGGGGACACTGTATAGACACGCACACTTAGATAGAAGGAACAGGCACGCTCACAGCTGGGGACCCTGTATAGACACTCACACTTAGATAGAAGAAACAGGCGCAATCACAGCTGGGGACCCTGTATCGACATGCACACTTAGATAGAAGAAACAGGCGCAGTCACAGCTGGGGACACTGTATAGACAAGCACACTTAGATAGAAGGAACAGGCACGCTCACAGCTGGGAACTCTGTACAGACACTCACACTTAGATAGAAGAAACAGGCGCAGTCACAGCTGGGGACCCTGTATAGACACGCACACTTAGATAGAAGAAACAGGCGCACTCACAGCTGGGGACCCTGTATAGACACGCACACTTAGTCAGTAGAAACAGGCGCAGTCACAGCTGGGGACCCTGTATAGACACTCACACTTAGATAGAAGAAACAGGCGCAGTCACAGCTGGGGACCCTGTATAGACACGCACACGTAGATAGAAGAAACAGGCGCAGTCACAGCTGGGGACCCTGTATAGACACGCACACTTAGATAGAAGAAACAGGCGCAGTCACAGCTGGGGACCCTGTATAGACACGCACACTAAGATAGAAGGAAGAGACACGCTCACAGCTGGGGACCCTGTATAGACACGCACACTTAGATAGAAGGAACAGACACGCTCACAGCTGGGGACCCTGTATAGACACGCACACTAAGATAGAAGGAACAGACACGCTCACAGCTGGGGACCCTGTATAGACACGCACACTAAGATAGAAGGAAGAGACACGCTCACAGCTGGGGACCCTGTATAGACACGCACACTTAGTTAGAAAAAACAGGCGCAGTCACAGCTGGGGACCCTGTATAGACACGCACACTTAGATAGAAGTAACAGGCACATTCACAGCTGGGGACCCTGTATAGACTCTCACACTTAGATAGAAGATACAGTCGCAATCACAGCTGGGGACCCTGTATAGACACGCACACTTAGATACCAGAAACAGGCGCAGTCACATCTGGGGACCCTGAATAGACACTCACACTTAGAGAGAAGGAACAGGCACGCTCACAGCTGGGGACCCTGTATAGACACGCACACTTAGATAGAAGAAACAGGCGCAGTCACAGCTGGGGACCCTGAATAGACACTCACACTTAGATAGAAGGAACAGGCACGCTCACAGCTGGGGACCCTGTATAGACAGACACACTTAGGTAGAAGAAACAGGCACACTCACAGCTGGGGACCCAGTATAGACACTCACACTTAGATAGAAGGAACAGGCGCAGTCACAGCTGGGGACCCTGTATAGACACTCACACTTAGATAGATGGAACAGGCACGCTCACAGCTCAGGACACTGTATAGACACTCACACTTAGATAGAAAAAACAGGCACGCTCACAGCTGGGGACCCTGTATAGACTCTCACACTTAGATAGAAGATACAGTCGCAATCACAGCTGGGGACCCTGTATTGACACGCACACTTAGAAAGAGGGAATAGGCACGCTCACAGCTGGGAACGCTGTATAGACACACACTTAGATAGAAGGAACAGGCACGCTCACAGCTGGGGACCCTGTATACACACTCACACTTAGATAGAAGGAACAGGCACGCTCACAGCTGGAGACCCTGTATAGACACTCACACTTAGTTAGAAGGAACAGGCACGCTCACAGCTGGGGACCCTGTATAGACACTCACACTTAGATAGAAGGAACAGGCACACTCACAGCTGGGGACACGGTATAGACACTCACACTTAGATAGAAGGAACAGGCACACTCACAGCTGGCGACCCAGTATAGACACTCACACTTAGAGAGAAGAAACAGGCACGCTCACAGCTGGGGACCCTGTATAGACACACACACTTAGATAGAAGGAACAGGCACGCTCACAGCTGGGAACCCTGTCTAGACACTCACACTTAGATAGAAGAAACAGGCGCAGTCACAGCTGGGGACCCTGTATAGACACGCACACTTAGATAGAAGAAACAGGCGCAGTCACAGCTGGGGACCCTGTATAGACTCGCACACTTAGATAGAAGAAACAGGCACACTCACAGCTGGCGACCCTGTATAGACACTCACACTTAGATAGAAGAAACAGGCGCGCTCACAGCTGGGGACCCTGTATAGACACGCACACTTAGTTATAAGAAACAGGCGCAGTCATAGCTGGGGACGATTTATAGACACGCACACTTAGATAGAAGAAACAGGCGCGGTCACAGCTGGGGACCCTGTATAGACACGCACACTTAGTTATAAGAAACAGGCGCAATCACAGCTGGGGACCCTGTATAGACACGCACACTTAGATAGAAGAAACAGACACGCTCACAGCTGGGCACCCTGTATAGACACTCAGACTTAGATAGAAGGAACAGGCACGCTCACAGCTGGGGACCCTGTATAGACACGCACACTTAGATAGAAGAAACAGGCGCAGTCACAGCTGGGGACCCTGTATACACACTCACACTTAGATAGAAGGATCAGGCGCAGTCACAGCTGGGGACCCTGTTTCGACATGCACACTTAGATAGAAGAAACAGGCGCAGTCACAGCTGGGGACACTGTATAGACACGCACACTTAGATAGAAGGAACAGGCACGCTCACAGCTGGGGACCCTGTATAGACACTCACACTTAGATAGAAAAAACAGGCACGCTCACAGCTGGGGACCCTGTATAGACACTCACACTTAGAGAGAAGAAACAGGCGCAGTCACAGCTGGGGACCCTGTATAGACACTCACACTTAGATAGAAGAAACAGGCGCAGTCACAGCTGGGGACCCTGTATAGACACTCACACTTAGATAGAAAAAACAGGCACGCTCACAGCTGGGGTCCCTGTATAGACACTCACACTTAGAGAGATGAAACAGGCGCAGTCACAGCTGGGGACCCTGTATAGACACTCACACTTAGAGAGAAGAAACAGGCGCAGTCACAGCTGGGGACACTGTATAGACACGCACACTTAGGTAGAAGGAACAGTCACGCTCACAGCTGGGGACCCTGTATAGACACTCACACTTAGATAGAAGGAACAGGCGCAGTCACAGCTGGGGACCCTGTATAGACACTCACACTTAAATAGAAGAAACAGGCGCAGTCACAGCTGGGGACCCTGTATAGACACTCACACTTAGAAAGAAGGAACAGGCACGCTCACAGCTCAGGACACTGTATAGACACTCACACTTAGATAGAAAAAACAGGCACGCTCACAGCTGGGGACCCTGTATACACACTCACACTTAGATAGAAGAAACAGACACGCTCACAGCTTGGGACCCTGTATAGACACGCACACTTATATAGAAGTAACAGGCGCAGTCACAGCTGGGGACCCTGTATAGACATGCACACTTAGATAGAAGAAACAGACACGCTCACAGCTGGGGACCCTGTATAGACACTCACACTCAGATAGAAGGAACAGGCACACTCACAGCTGGGGACCCTGTATAGACACTCACACTTAGATAGAAGAAACAGGCGCAGTCACAGCTGGGGACACTGTATAGACAGGCACACTTAGATAGAAGGAACTGGCACGCTCACAGCTGGGAACCCTGTATAGACACTCATACTTAGATAGAATGAACAGGCACGCTCACAGCTGGGGACCATGTATAGACACTCACACTTAGATAGAAGAAACAGGCGCAGTCACAGCTGGGGACCCTGTATAGACACGCACACTTGGATAGAAGAAACAGGCGGAGTCACAGCTGGGAACCCTGTATAGACACTCATACTTAGATAGAATGAACAGGCACGCTCACAGCTGGGGACCCTGTATAGACACGCACACTTAGATCGAAGGAACAGGCACACTCACAGCTGGGGACCCTGTATAGACACTCACACTTAGATAGAAGGAACAGGCACACTCACAGCTGGGGACCCTGTATAGACACGCACACTTAGATAGAAGGAACAGGCACGCTCACAGCTGGGGACCCTGTATAGACACTCACACTTAGATAGAAGGAACAGGCACACTCACAGCTGGGGACCCTGTATAGACACGCACACTTAGATAGAAGGAACAGGCACGCTCACAGCTGTGGACCCTGGATAGACACTCACTCTTAGATAGAAGGAACAGGCACGATCCCAACTGGGGACCCTGTATAGACACTCACACTTAGATAGAAGGAACAGGCACACTCACAGCTGTGGACCCTGTATAGACACGCACACTTAGATAGAAGGGACAGTCACGCTCACAGCTGGGGACCCTGTTTAGACACTCACACTTAGATAGAAGAAACAGGCGCAATCACATCTGGGGACCCTGTATAGACACGCACACTTAGATAGAAGAAACAGGCGGAGTCACAGCTGGGGACCCTGTATAGACACGCACACGTAGATAGAAGGAACAGGCACACTCACAGCTGGGAACCCTGTATAGACACTCACACTTAGATGGAAGGAACAGGCACACTCACAGCTGGGGACCCTGTATAGACACGCACACTTAGAGAGAAGGAACAGGCACACTCACAGCTGGGAACCCTGTATAGACACTCACACTTAGATGGAAGGAACAGGCACACTCACAGCTGGGGACCCTGTATAGACACGCACAGTTAGATAGAAGGAACAGGCACGCTCACAGCTGGGGACCCTGTATAGACACTCACAATTAGATAGAAGGAACAGGCACACTCACAGCTGTGGACCCTGTATAGACACTCACACTTAGATCGAAGAAACAGGCGCAGTCACAGCTGGGGACACTGTATAGACACGCACACTTAGATAGAAGGAACAGGCACGCTCACAGCTGGGAACCCTTTATAGACACTCATACTTAGAGAGAAGGAACAGGGTCGCTCACAGCTGGGGACCCTGTATAGACACTCACACTTAGATAGAGCGAACAGGCACACTCACAGCTGGGGACCCTGAATAGACACTCACAATTAGATAGAAGGAACAGGCACGATCACAGCTGGGGACCCTGTATAGACACTCACACTTAGATAGAAGGAACAGGCACGCTCACAGCTGGGGACCCTGTATAGACACTCACACTTAGATAGAAGGAACAGGCACACTCACAGCTGGGGACACTGTATAGACACTCACACTTAGATGGAAGGAACAGGCACACTCACAGCTGGGGACCCTGTATAGACACGCACAGTTAGATAGAAGGAACAGGCACGCTCACAGCTGGGGACCCTGTATAGGCACTCACACTTAGATAGAAGGAACAGGCACACTCACAGCTGTGGACCCTGTATAGACACTCACACTTAGATAGAAGGAACAGGCACGCTCACAGCTGGGGACCCTGTACAGATACTCACACTTAGATAGAAGAAACAGGCGCAGTCACAGCTGGGGACCCTGTATAGACATGCACACTTAGATAGAAGAAACAGGCGCAGTCACAGCTGGGGACACTGTATAGACACGCACACTTAGATAGAAGGAACAGACACGCTCACAGCTGGGAACCCTGTATAGACACTCATACTTAGAGAGAAGGAACAGGGTCGCTCACAGCTGGGGACCCTGTATAGACACTCACACTTAGATAGAGTGAACAGGCACACTCACAGCTGGGGACCCTGTATAGACACTTACACTTAGATAGAAGAAACAGGCGCAATCACAGCTGGGGACACTGTATAGACACGCACACTTAGATAGAAGGAACAGGCACGCTCACAGCTGGGAACCCTGTATAGACACTCATACTTAGATAGAAGAAACAGGCGCTCACAGCTGGGAACCCTGTATAGACACTCACACTTAGATAGAAGAAACAGGCGCAGTCACAGCTGCTGACCCTGTATAGACACGCACACTTAGATAGAAGAAACAGCCGCAGTCACAGCTGGGGACCCTGTATAGACACGCACACTTAGATAGAAAAAACAGCCGCAGTTACAGCTGGGGACCCTGTATAGACACGCACACTTAGATAGAAGGAACAGGCACACTCACAGCTGGGGACCCTGTATAGACACGCACACTTAGATAGAAGGAACAGGCACGCTCACAGCTGGGAACCCTGTATAGACACTCACACTTCGATAGAAGGAACAGGCACGCTCACAGCTGGGGACACTGTATAGACACTCACACTTAGATAGAAGGAACAGGAACACTCACAGCTGGGGACCCTGTATAGACACTCACACTTAGATAGAAGGAACAGGAACACTCACAGCTGGGGACCCTGTATAGACACGCACACTTAGATAGAAGGAACAGGCACGCTCACAGCTGGGGACCCTGTATAGACACGCACGCTTAGATAGAAGGAACAGGCACGCTCACAGCTGGGGACCCTGTATAGACACTCACACTTAGATAGAAGGAACAGGCACGCTCACAGCTGGGGACCCTGTATAGACACTCACACTAAGATAGAAGAAACAGGCACGCTCACAGCTGGGGACCCTGTATAGACACTCACACTTAGATAGAAGGAACAGGCACGCTCACAGCTGGGGACCCTGTATAGACACTCACACTTAGATAGAAGGAACAGGAACACTCACAGCTGGGGACCCTGTATAGACACTCACACTTAGATAGAAGGAACAGGCACGCTCACAGCTGGGGACCCTGTATAGACACTCACACTTAGATAGAAGGAACAGGCACGCTCACAGCTGGGGACCCTGTATAGACACGCACGCTTAGATAGAAGGAACAGGCACGCTCACAGCTGGGAACCCTGTATAGACACTCACACTTAGATAGAAGGAACAGGCACGCTCACAGCTGGGGACCCTGTATAGACACTCACACTTAGATAGAAGGAACAGGCACGCTCACAGCTGGGGACCCTGTATAGACACTCACACTAAGATAGAAGAAACAGGCACGCTCACAGCTGGGGACCCTGTATAGACACTCACACTTAGATAGAAGAAACAGGCACATTCACAGCTGGGGACCCTGTATAGACACGCACACTTAGATAGAAGGAATAGGCACGCTCACAGCTGGGGACCCTGTAAAGATACTCACACTTAAATAGAAGGAACAGGCACGCTCACAGCTGGGGACCCTGTATAGACACTCACACTTAGATAGAAGCAACAGGCACGCTCACAGCTGGGGACCCTGTATAGACACTCACACTTAGATAGAAGGAACAGGCACGCTCACAGCTGGGGACCCTGTGTAGACACTCACACTTAGATAGAAGGAACAGGCACGCTCACAGCTGGGGACCCTAGATAGACACTCACACTTAGAGAGAAGGAACAGGCACGCTTTCAGCTGGGGACCCTGTATAGACACGCACACATAGATAGAAGGAACAGGCAGGCTCACAGATGGGGACACTGTATAGACACGCACACTTAGATAGAAGGAACAGGCACGCTCACAGCTGGGGACCCTGTATAGACACTCACACTTAGAAAGAGTGAACAGGCACGCTCAGAGCTGGGGACCCTGTATAGACACGCACACTTAGATAGAAGAAACAGGCATGCTCACAGCTGGGGACCCTGTATAGACACTCACACTGAGAAAGAGTGAACAGACACGCTCACAGCTGGGGACCCTGTATAGACACGCACACTAAGATAGAAGGAACAGGCACGCTCAAAGCTGGGGACCCTATATAGACACGCACACTTAGATAGAAGGAACCGGCACGCTCACAGCTGGGAATCCTGTATAGACACTCACACTTAGATAGAAGGAACAGGCACGCTCACAGCTGGGTACCCTGTATAGACACTCACACTTAGATAGAAGAAACAGGCACGCTCACAGCTGGGGACCCTATATAGACACTCACACTTAGATAGAAGGAACAGGCACGCTCACATCTGGGGACCCTGTATAGACACGCACACTTAGATAGAAGGAACAGGCACGCTCACAGCTGGGGACCCTGTATAGACACGCACACTTAGATAGAAGGAACAGGCACGCTCACAGTTGGGGACCCTGTATACACACGCACACTTAGAGAGAAGGAACAGGCACGCTCACAGCTGGGGACCCTGTATAGACACTCACACTTAGATAGAAGGAACAGGCACGCTCACAGCTGGGGACCCTGTATAGACACGCACACTTAGATAGAAGGAACAATCACGCTCACAGCTGGGGACCCTGTATAGACACTCACACTTAGATAGAAGGAACAGGCACGCTCACAGTTGGGGACCCTGTATACACACGCACACTTAGAGAGAAGGAACAGGCACGCTCACAGCTGGGGACCCTGTATAGACACTCACACTTAGATAGAAGGAACAGGCACGCTCACAGCTGGGGACCCTGTATAGACACGCACACTTAGATAGAAGGAACAGGCACGCTCACAGCTGGGGACCCTGTATAGACACTCACACTTAGATAGAAGCAACAGGCACGCTCACAGCTGGGGACCCTGTATAGACACTCACACTTAGATAGATGGAACAGGCACAGTCACAGCTGGGGACCCTGTATAGACACTCACACTTAGATAGAAGGAACAGACACGCTCACAGCTGGGGACACTGTATAGACACTCACACTTCGAGAGAAGGAACAGGCACGCTCACAGCTGGGGACCCTGTATAGACACGCACACTTAGATAGAAGGAACAGGCACGCTCACAGCTGGGGACCCTGTATAGACACGCACACTTAGAGAGAAGGAACAGGCAGGCTCACAGCTGGGGCCCCTGTATAGACACTCACACTTAGATAGAATGAACAGACACGCTCACAGCTGGGGACACTGTATAGACACTCACACTTCGAGAGAAGGAACAGGCACGCTCACAGCTGGGGACCCTGTATAGACACGCACACTTAGATAGAAGGAACAGGCACGCTCACAGCTGGGGACCCTGTCTGCACACGCACACTTAGATAGACGAAACAGGCGCAGTCACAGCTGGGGACCCTGTATAGGCACTCACACATAGGTAGAAGGAACAGGCACGCTCACAGCTGGGGACCCTGTATAGACAGGCACACTTAGATAGAAGAAACAGGCGCAGTCACTGCTGGGGACCCTGTATACACATGCACACTTAGATAGAAGGAACAGGCACGCTCACAGCTGGGGACCCTATATAGACACTCACACTTAGATAGAAGGAACAGGCACGCTCACAGCTGGGGACCCTGTATAGACACGCACACTTAGATAGAAGGAACAGGCACGCTCACAGCTGCGGACCCTGTATAGACACGCACACTTAGATAGAAGAAACAGGCACGCTCGCAGCTGGGGCCCCTGTATAGACACTCACACTTAGATAGAAGGAACAGGCACGCTCACAGCTGGGGACCCTGTATAGACACTCACACTTAGATAGAAGGAACAGGAACACTCACAGCTGTGGACCCTGTATAGACACGCACACTTAGACAGAAGGGACAGGCACACTCACAGCTGGGGACCCTGTATAGACACTCTCACTCTTAGATAGAAGGAACAGGCACACTCACAGCTGGGGACCCTGTATAGACACGCACACTTAGATAGAAGGAACAGGCACGCTCACAGCTGGGGACCCTGTATAGACACTCACACTTAGATAGAAGGAACAGGAACACTCACAGCTGGGGACCCTGTATAGACACTCTCACTCTTAGATAGAAGGAACAGGCACACTCACAGCTGGGGACCCTGTATAGACACGCACACTTAGATAGAAGGAACAGGCACCCTCACAGCTGGGGACCCTGTAAAGACACTCACACTAAAATAGAAGGAACAGGCACGCTCACAGCTGGGGACCCTATATAGACACGCACACTTAGATAGAAGGAACAGGCACGCTCACAGCTGGGTACCCTGTATAGACACTCACACTTAGATAGAAGGAACAGGCACGCTCACAGCTGGGGACCCTGTATAGACACTCACACTTAGATAGAAGGAACAGGCACGCTCACAGCTGGGGACCCTGTATAGACACTCACACTTAGAGAGAAGGAACAGGCAGGCTCTCAGCTGGGGACCCTGTATAGACACGCACACATAGATAGAAGGAACAGGCAGGCTCACAGATGGGGACACTGTATAGACACGCACACTTAGATAGAAGGAACAGGCACGCTCACAGCTGGGGACCCTGTATAGACACTCACACTGAGAAAGAGTGAACAGACACGCTCACAGCTGGGGACCCTGTATAGACACGCACACTAAGATAGAAGGAACAGGCACGCTCACAGCTGGGGACCCTGTATAGACACGCACACTTAGATAGAAGCAACAGGCACGCTCACAGCTGGGGACCCTGTGTAGACACTAACACTTAGATAGAAGGAACCGGCACGCTCACAGCTGGGTACCCTGTATAGACACGCACACTTAGATAGAAGGAACAGGCACGCTCACAGCTGGGGACCCTGTATAGACACGCACACTTAGATAGAAGGAACAGGCACGCTCACAGCTGGGGACCCTGTATAGACACGCACACTTAGATAGAAGGAACAGGCACGCTCACAGCTGGGTACCCTGTATAGACACGCACACTTAGATAGAAGGAACAGACACGCTCACAGCTGGGAACCCTGTATAGACACTTACTCTTTGATAGAAGGAACAGGCACGCTCACAGCTGGGAATCCTGTATAGACACTCACACTTAGATAGAAGGAACAGGCACGCTCACAGCTGGGTACCCTGTATAGACACGCACACTTAGATAGAATGAACAGGAACACTCACAGCTGGGGACCCTGTATAGACACGCACACTTAGATAGAAGGAACAGGCACGCTCACAGCTGGGTACCCTGTATAGACACGCACACTTAGATAGAAGGAACAGGCACGCTCACAGCTGGGAACCCTGTATAGACACTCACACTTCGATAGAAGGAACAGGCACGCTCACAGCTGGGGACCCTGTATAGACACTCACACTTAGATAGAAGGAACAGGCACGCTCACAGCTGGGAACCCTGTATAGACACTCACACTTAGATAGAAGGAACAGGAACACTCACAGCTGGGGACCCTGTATAGACACGCACACTTAGATAGAAGGAACAGGCACGCTCACAGCTGGGGACCCTGTATAGACACGCACGCTTAGATAGAAGGAACAGGCACGCTCACAGCTGGGAACCCTGTATAGACACTCACACTTAGATAGAAGGAACAGGCACGCTCACAGCTGGGGACCCTGTATAGACACTCACACTTAGATAGAAGGAACAGGCACGCTCACAGCTGGGGACCCTGTATAGACACTCACACTAAGATAGAAGAAACAGGCACGCTCACAGCTGGGGACCCTGTATAGACACTCACACTTAGATAGAAGGAACAGGCACGCTCACAGCTGGGGACCCTGTATAGACACTCACACTTAGATAGAAGGAACAGGAACGCTCACAGCTGCGGACCCTGTATAGACACTCACACTTAGATAGAAGGAACAGGAACACTCACAGCTGGGGACCCTGTATAGACACTCACACTTAGATAGAAGGAACAGGCACGCTCACAGCTGGGGACCCTGTATAGACACTCACACTTAGATAGAAGGAGCAGGAACACTCACAGCTGGGGACCCTGTATAGACACGCACGCTTAGATAGAAGGAACAGGCACGCTCACAGCTGGGAACCCTGTATAGACACTCACACTTAGATAGAAGGAACAGGCACGCTCACAGCTGGGGACCCTGTATAGACACTCACACTTAGATAGAAGGAACAGGCACGCTCACAGCTGGGGACCCTGTATAGACACTCACACTAAGATAGAAGAAACAGGCACGCTCACAGCTGGGGACCCTGTATAGACACTCACACTTAGATAGAAGGAACAGGAACACTCACAGCTGGGGACCCTGTGTAGACACTCACACTTAGATAGAAGGAACAGGCACGCTCACAGCTGGGGACCCTGTATAGACACTCACACTAAGATAGAAGAAACAGGCACGCTCACAGCTGGGGACCCTGTATAGACACTCACACTTAGATAGAAGGAACAGGCACGCTCACAGCTGGGGACCCTGTATAGACACTCACACTAAGATAGAAGAAACAGGCACGCTCACAGCTGGGGACCCAGTATAGACACGCACACTTAGATAGAAGGAATAGGCACGCTCACAGCTGGGGACCCTGTAAAGATACTCACACTTAAATAGAAGGAACAGGCACGCTCACAGCTGGGGACCCTGTATAGACACTCACACTTAGATAGAAGCAACAGGCACGCTCACAGCTGGGGACCCTGTATAGACACTCACACTTAGATAGAAGGAACAGGCACGCTCACAGCTGGGGACCCTGTGTAGACACTCACACTTAGATAGAAGGAACAGGCACGCTCACAGCTGGGGACCCTGTATAGACACTCACACTTAGAGAGAAGGAACAGGCACGCTCTCAGCTGGGGACCCTGTATAGACACGCACACATAGATAGAAGGAACAGGCAGGCTCACAGATGGGGACACTGTATAGACACGCACACTTAGATAGAAGGAACAGGCACGCTCACAGCTGGGGACCCTGTATAGACACGCACGCTTAGATAGAAGGAACAGGCACGCTCACAGCTGGGAACCCTGTATAGACACTCACACTTAGATAGAAGGAACAGGCACGCTCACAGCTGGGGACCCTGTATAGACACTCACACTTAGATAGAAGGAACAGGCACGCTCACAGCTGGGGACCCTGTATAGACACTCACACTAAGATAGAAGGAACAGGCACGCTCAAAGCTGGGGACCCTATATAGACACGCACACTTAGATAGAAGGAACCGGCACGCTCACAGCTGGGAACCCTGTATAGACACTCACACTTAGATAGAAGGAACCGGCACGCTCACAGCTGGGGACCCTGTATAGACACTCACACTTAGAGAGAAGGAACAGGCACGCTCACAGCTGGGGACCCTGTATAGACACTCACACTTAGATAGAAGGAACAATCACGCTCACAGCTGGGGACCCTGTATAGACACTCACACTTAGATAGAAGGAACAGGCACGCTCACAGCTGGGGACCCTGTATACACACGCACACTTAGAGAGAAGGAACAGGCACAGTCACAGCTGGGGACCCTGTATAGACACTCACACTTAGATAGAAGGAACAGACACGCTCACAGCTGGGGACACTGTATAGACACTCACACTTCGAGAGAAGGAACAGGCACGCTCACAGCTGGGGACCCTGTATAGACACGCACACTTAGATAGAAGGAACAGGCACGCTCACAGCTGGGGGCCCTGTATAGACACGCACACTTAGAGAGAAGGAACAGGCAGGCTCACAGCTGGGGCCCCTGTATAGACACTCACACTTAGATAGAATGAACAGACACGCTCACAGCTGGGGACACTGTATAGACACTCACACTTCGAGAGAAGGAACAGGCACGCTCACAGCTGGGGACCCTGTATAGACACGCACACTTAGATAGAAGGAACAGGCACGCTCACAGCTGGGGACCCTGTCTGCACACGCACACTTAGATAGACGAAACAGGCGCAGTCACAGCTGGGGACCCTGTATACACATGCACACTTAGATAGAAGGAACCGGCACGCTCACAGCTGGGTACCCTGTATAGACACTCACACTTAGATAGAAGGAACAGGCACAGTCACAGCTGGGGACCCTGTATAGACACGCACACTTAGATAGAAGGAACAGGCACGCTCACAGCTGGGGACCCTGTATAGACACGCACACTTAGATAGAAGAAACAGGCGCAGTCACTGCTGGGGACCCTGTATACACATGCACACTTAGATAGAAGGAACCGGCACGCTCACAGCTGGGTACCCTGTATAGACACTCACACTTAGATAGAAGAAACAGGCGCAGTCACAGCTGGGGACCCTGTATAGACACGCACACTTAGATAGAAGGAACAGGCACGCTCACAGCTGGGGACCCTGTATAGACACGCACACTTAGACAGAAGGAACAGACACGCTCACAGCTGGGGACCCTGTATAGACACTCACACTTAGATAGAAGGAACAGGCACGCTCACAGCTGGGTACCCTGTATAGACACGCACACTTAGATAGAAGGAACAGGCACGCTCACAGCTGGGGACCCTGTATAGACACTTACACTTAGATAGAAGAAACAGGCACGCTCACAGCTGGGGACCCTATATAGACACTCACACTTAGATAGAAGGAACAGGCACACTCACAGCTGGGGATCCTGTATAGACACTCACACTTAGATAGAAGAAACAGGCACGCTCACAGCTGGGGACCCTTTATAGACACACACACTTAGATAGAAGGAACAGGCACGCTCACAGCTGGGGACCCTGTATAGACACTCACACTTAGATAGAAGGAACAGGCACGCTCACAGCTGGGGACCCTGTATAGACACGCACACTTAGATAGAAGGAACAGACACGCTCACAGCTGGGGACCCTGTATAGACACTTACTCTTTGATAGAAGGAACAGGCACGCTCACAGCTGGGAATCCTGTATAGACACTCACACTTAGATAGAAGGAACAGGCACGCTCACAGCTGGGGACCCTGTATACACACGCACACTTAGAGAGAAGGAACAGGCACGCTCACAGCTGGGGACCCTGTATAGACACTCACACTTAGATAGAAGGAACAGGCACGCTCACAGCTGGGGACCCTGTATACACACGCACACTTAGATAGAAGGAACCGGCACGCTCACAGCTGGGAACCCTGTATAGACACTCACACTTAGATAGAAGGAATAGGCAGGCTCACAGCTGGGGACACTGTATAGACACTCACACTTCGAGAGAAGGAACAGGCACGCTCACAGCTGGGGACCCTGTATAGACACGCACACTTAGATAGAAGGAACAGGCACGCTCACAGCTGGGGACCCTATATAGACACTCACACTTAGATAGAAGGAACAGGCACGCTCACAGCTGGGGACCCTGCATAGACACGCACACTTAGATAGAAGGAACAATCACGCTCACAGCTGGGGACCCTGTATAGACACTCACACTTAGATAGAAGGAACAGGCACGCTCACAGCTGGGGACCCTGTATACACACGCACACTTAGAGAGAAGGAACAGGCACGCTCACAGCTGGGGACCCTGTATAGACACTCACACTTAGATAGAAGGAACAGGCACGCTCACAGCTGGGGACCCTGTATAGACACGCACACTTAGATAGAAGGAACAGGCACGCTCACAGCTGGGGACCCTGTATAGACACTCACACTTAGATAGAAGCAACAGGCACGCTCACAGCTGGGGACCCTGTATAGACACTCACACTTAGATAGATGGAACAGGCACAGTCACAGCTGGGGACCCTGTATAGACACTCACACTTAGATAGAAGGAACAGACACGCTCACAGCTGGGGACACTGTATAGACACTCACACTTCGAGAGAAGGAACAGGCACGCTCACAGCTGGGGACCCTGTATAGACACGCACACTTAGATAGAAGGAACAGGCACGCTCACAGCTGGGGGCCCTGTATAGACACGCACACTTAGAGAGAAGGAACAGGCAGGCTCACAGCTGGGGCCCCTGTATAGACACTCACACTTAGATAGAATGAACAGACACGCTCACAGCTGGGGACACTGTATAGACACTCACACTTCGAGAGAAGGAACAGGCACGCTCACAGCTGGGGACCCTGTATAGACACGCACACTTAGATAGAAGGAACAGGCACGCTCACAGCTGGGGACCCTGTCTGCACACGCACACTTAGATAGACGAAACAGGCGCAGTCACAGCTGGGGACCCTGTATAGGCACTCACACATAGGTAGAAGGAACAGGCACGCTCACAGCTGGGGACCCTGTATAGACAGGCACACTTAGATAGAAGAAACAGGCGCAGTCACTGCTGGGGACCCTGTATACACATGCACACTTAGATAGAAGGAACAGGCACGCTCACAGCTGGGTACCCTGTATAGACACTCACACTTAGATAGAAGGAACAGACACGCTCACAGCTGGGGACCCTGTATAGACACGCACACTTAGATAGAAGGAACAGACACGCTCACAGCTGGGGACCCTGTATAGACACTCACACTTAGATAGAAGGAACAGGCACGCTCACAGCTGGGTACCCTGTATAGACACGCACACTTAGATAGAAGGAACAGGCACGCTCACAGCTGGGGACCCTGTATAGACACTCACACTTAGATAGAAGAAACAGGCACGCTCACAGCTGGGGACCCTATATAGACACTCACACTTAGATAGAAGGAACAGGCACGCTCACAGCTGGGGACCCTGTATAGACAGGCACAATTAGATAGAAGGAACAATCATGCTCACAGCTGGGGACCCTGTATAGACACGCACACTTAGATAGAAGGAACAGGCACGCTCACAGCTGGGGACCCTGTATACACACGCACACTTAGAGAGAAGGAACAGGCACGCTCACAGCTGGGGACCCTGTATAGACACTCACACTTAGATAGAAGAAACAGGCACGCTCACAGCTGGGGACACTATATAGACACTCACACTTAGATAGAAGTAACAGGCACGCTCACATCTGGGGACCCTGTATAGACACGCACACTTAGATAGAAGGAACAATCACGCTCACAACTGGGGACCCTGTATAGACACGCACACTTAGATAGAAGGAACAGGCACGCTCACAGCTGGGGACCCTGTATACACACGCACACTTAGAGAGAAGGAACAGGCAAGCTCACAGCTGGGGACCCTGTATAGACACTCACACTTAGATAGAAGGAACAGGCACGCTCACAGCTGGGGACCCTGTATAGACACGCACACTTAGATAGAAGGAACAGGCACGCTCACAGCTGGGGACCCTGTATAGACACTCACACTTAGATAGAAGGAACAGGCACGCTCACAGCTGGGGACCCTGTATAGACACTCACACTTAGATAGAAGGAACAGGCACGCTCACAGCTGGGGACCCTGTATAGACACTCACACTTAGATAGAAGGAACAGGCACGCTCACAGCTGGGGACCCTGTATAGACACTCACACTTAGATAGAAGCAACAGGCACGCTCACAGCTGGGGACCCTGTATAGACACTCACACTTAGATAGATGGAACAGGCACAGTCACAGCTGGGAACCCTGTATAGACACTCACACTTAGATAGAAGGAAAAGACACGCTCACAGCTGGGGGCCCTGTATAGACACTCACACTTAGAGAGAAGGAACAGGCAGGCTCACAGCTGGGGACCCTGTATAGACACTCACACTTAGATAGAATGAACAGACACGCTCACAGCTGGGGACACTGTATAGACACTCACACTTCGAGAGAAGGAACAGGCACGCTCACAGCTGGGGACCCTGTATAGGCACGCACACCTAGATAGACGAAACAGGCGCAGTCACAGCTGGGGACCCTGTATAGGCACTCACACATAGGTAGAAGGAACAGGCACGCTCACAGCTGGGGACCCTGTATAGACAGGCACACTTAGATAGAAGAAACAGGCGCAGTCACTGCTGGGGACCCTGTATACACATGCACACTTAGATAGAAGGAACAGGCACGCTTACAGATGGGGACCCTGAATAGACAGGCACACTTAAGAAGAAGAAACAGGCACTGTCACAGCTGGGGACCCTGTTTAGACACTCACACTTAGAGAGAAGGAACAGGCACGCTCACAGCTGGGGACCCTGTATACACACGCACACTTAGATCGAAGAAACAGGCACACTCACAGCTGTGGACCCTGTATAGACACTCACATTTAGATAGAAGGAACAGGCACGCTCACAGCTGGGGACCCTGTATAGACACGCACACTTAGATAGAAGGAACAGGCACACTCACAGCTGGGGACCCTGTATAGACACTCACACTTAGATAGAAGAAACAGGCACGCTCACAGCTGGGGACCCTGTATAGACACGCACACTTAGATAGAAGGAACAGACACGCTCACAGCTGGGGACCCTGTTTAGACACTCATACTTAGATAGAAGGAACAGGCACGCTCACAGCCGGGGACCCTGTATAGACACTCACACTTTGAGAGAAGGAACAGGCACAGTCAGAGCTGGGGACCCTGTATTGACACTCACACTTAGATAGAAGGAACAGGCACGCTCACAGCTGGGGACCCTGTATTGACACGCACACGTAGGTAGAAGGAACAGACACGCTCACAGCTGGGGACCCTGTATAGACAGGCACATTTAGATAGAAGGAACAGGCACGCTCACAGCTGGGGACCCTGGAAAGACACTCACGCTTAGATAGAAGAAACAGGCACGCTCACAGCTGGGGACCCTGTATAGACACGCACACTTAGATAGAAGAAACAGGCATGCTCACAGCTGGGGACCCTGTATACACACGCACGCTTAGATAGAAGGAACAGGCACGCTCACAGCTGGGGACCCTGTATAGACACTCACAATTAGATAGAAGGAACAGACACGCTCACAGCTGGGGACCCTGTATAGACACTCACACTTAGATAGAAGGAACAGGCACGCTCACAGCTGTGGACCCTGTATAGACACGCACACTTAGATAGAAGGAACAGGCACGCTCACAGCTGGGGACACTGTATAGACACTCACACTGAGATAGAAGGAACAGGCACACTCACATCTGGGGACCCTGTATAGACACTCACACTTAGAGAGAAGGAACAGGCACGCTCACAGCTGGGGACCCTGTATAGACACGCACACTTAGATAGAAGGAACAGGCACGCTCACAGCTGGGGACCCTGTATAGACACGCACACTTAGATAGAAGGATAAGGCACGCTCACAGCTGGGGACACTGTATAGACACTCACACTTAGATAGAAGGAACAGGCACGCTCAAAGTTGGGGACCCTGTATAGACACTCACACTTAGATAGAAGGAACAGGCACACTCACAGCTGTGGACCCTGTATAGACACGCACACTTAGACAGAAGGGACAGGCACACTCACAGCTGGGGACCCTGTATAGACACTCTCACTCTTAGATAGAAGGAACAGGCACACTCACAGCTGGGGACCCTGTATAGACACGCACACTTAGATAGAAGGAACAGGCACGCTCACAGCTGGGGACCCTGTATAGACACTCACACTTAGATAGAAGGAACAGGAACACTCACAGCTGGGGACCCTGTATAGACACTCTCACTCTTAGATAGAAGGAACAGGCACACTCACAGCTGGGGACCCTGTATAGACACGCACACTTAGATAGAAGGAACAGGCACGCTCACAGCTGGGGACCCTGTAAAGACACTCACACTAAAATAGAAGGAACAGGCACGCTCACAGCTGGGGACCCTATATAGACACGCACACTTAGATAGAAGGAACAGGCACGCTCACAGCTGGGTACCCTGTATTGACACTCACACTTAGATAGAAGGAACAGGCACGCTCACAGCTGGGTACCCTGTATAGACACTCACACTTAGATAGAAGGAACAGGCACGCTCACAGCTGGGGACCCTGTATAGACACTCACACTTAGATAGAAGGAACAGGCACGCTCACAGCTGGGGACCCTGTATAGACACTCACACTTAGAGAGAAGGAACAGGCACGCTCTCAGCTGGGGACCCTGTATAGACACGCACACATAGATAGAAGGAACAGGCAGGCTCACAGATGGGGACACTGTATAGACACGCACACTTAGATAGAAGGAACAGGCACGCTCACAGCTGGGAACCCTGTATAGACACTCACACTGAGAAAGAGTGAACAGACACGCTCACAGCTGGGGACCCTGTATAGACACGCACACTTAGATAGAAGGAACAGTCACGCTCACAGCTGGGGACCCTGTATAGACACGCACACTTAGATAGAAGGAACAGGCACGCTCACAGCTGGGGACCCTGTATAGACACGCACACTTAGATAGAAGGAACAGGCACGCTCACAGCTGGGTACCCTGTATAGACACTCACACTTAGATAGAAGGAACAGGCACGCTCACAGCTGGGGACCCTGTATAGACACTCACACTTAGATAGAAGGAACAGGCACGCTCACAGCTGGGTACCCTGTATAGACACTCACACTTAGATAGAAGGAACAGGCACGCTCACAGCTGGGGACCCTGTATAGACACTCACACTTAGATAGAAGGAACAGGCACGCTCACAGCTGGGTACCCTGTATAGACACTCACACTTAGATAGAAGGAACAGGCACGCTCACAGCTGGGGACCCTGTATAGACACTCACACTTAGATAGAAGGAACAGGCACGCTCACAGCTGGGGACCCTGTATAGACACTCACACTTAGAGAGAAGGAACAGGCACGCTCTCAGCTGGGGACCCTGTATAGACACGCACACATAGATAGAAGGAACAGGCAGGCTCACAGATGGGGACACTGTATAGACACGCACACTTAGATAGAAGGAACAGGCACGCTCACAGCTGGGGACCCTGTATAGACACTCACACTGAGAAAGAGTGAACAGACACGCTCACAGCTGGGGACCCTGTATAGACACGCACACTAAGATAGAAGGAACAGGCACGCTCACAGCTGGGGACCCTGTATAGACACGCACACTTAGATAGAAGCAACAGGCACGCTCACAGCTGGGGACCCTGTGTAGACACTAACACTTAGATAGAAGGAACCGGCACGCTCACAGCTGGGTACCCTGTATAGACACTCACACTTAGATAGAAGGAACAGGCACGCTCACAGCTGGGGACCCTGTATAGACACGCACACTTAGATAGAAGGAACAGACACGCTCACAGCTGGGGACCCTGTATAGACACTTACTCTTTGATAGAAGGAACAGGCACGCTCACAGCTGGGAATCCTGTATAGTCACTCACACTTAGATAGAAGGAACAGGCACGCTCACAGCTGGGTACCCTGTATAGACACGCACACTTAGATAGAAGGAACAGGAACACTCACAGCTGGGGACCCTGTATAGACACGCACACTTAGATAGAAGGAACAGGCACGCTCACAGCTGGGTACCCTGTATAGACACGCACACTTAGATAGAAGGAACAGACACGCTCACAGCTGGGAACCCTGTATAGACACTCACACTTCGATAGAAGGAACAGGCACGCTCACAGCTGGGGACCCTGTATAGACACTCACACTTAGATAGAAGGAACAGGCACGCTCACAGCTGGGGACCCTGTATAGACACTCACACTTAGATAGAAGGAACAGGAACACTCACAGCTGGGGACCCTGTATAGACACGCACACTTAGATAGAAGGAACAGGCACGCTCACAGCTGGGGACCCTGTATAGACACGCACGCTTAGATAGAAGGAACAGGCACGCTCACAGCTGGGAACCCTGTATAGACACTCACACTTAGATAGAAGGAACAGGCACGCTCACAGCTGGGGACCTTGTATAGACACTCACACTAAGATAGAAGGAACAGGCACGCTCACAGCTGGGGACCCTGTATAGACACTCACACTAAGATAGAAGAAACAGGCACGCTCACAGCTGGGGACCCTGTATAGACACTCACACTTAGATAGAAGGAACAGGCACGCTCACAGCTGCGGACCCTGTATAGACACTCACACTTAGATAGAAGGAACAGGAACACTCACAGCTGGGGACCCTGTATAGACACTCACACTTAGATAGAAGGAACAGGCACGCTCACAGCTGGGGACCCTGTATAGACACTCACACTTAGATAGAAGGAGCAGGAACACTCACAGCTGGGGACCCTGTATAGACACGCACGCTTAGATAGAAGGAACAGGCACGCTCACAGCTGGGAACCCTGTATAGACACTCACACTTAGATAGAAGGAACAGGCACGCTCACAGCTGGGGACCCTGTATAGACACTCACACTTAGATAGAAGGAACAGGCACGCTCACAGCTGGGGACCCTGTATAGACACTCACACTTAGATAGAAGAAACAGGCACGCTCACAGCTGGGGACCCTGTATAGACACTCACACTTAGATAGAAGGAACAGGAACACTCACAGCTGGGGACCCTGTATAGACACGCACACTTAGATAGAAGGAATAGGCACGCTCACAGCTGGGGACCCTGTAAAGATACTCACACTTAAATAGAAGGAACAGGCACGCTCACAGCTGGGGACCCTGTATAGACACTCACACTTAGATAGAAGGAACAGGCACGCTCACAGCTGGGGACCCTGTATAGACACTCACACTTAGATAGAAGGAACAGGCACGCTCACAGCTGGGGACCCTGTGTAGACACTCACACTTAGATAGAAGGAACAGGCACGCTCTCAGCTGGGGACCCTGTATAGACACGCACACATAGATAGAAGGAACAGGCAGGCTCACAGATGGGGACACTGTATAGACATGCACACTTAGATAGAAGGAACAGGCACGCTCACAGCTGGGGACCCTGTATAGACACTCACACTTAGAAAGAGTGAACAGGCACGCTCAGAGCTGGGGACCCTGTATAGACACGCACACTTAGATAGAAGAAACAGGCATGCTCACAGCTGGGGACCCTGTATAGACACGCACACTGAAAAAGAGTGAACAGACACGCTCACAGCTGGGGACCCTGTATAGACACTCACACTTAGATAGAAGGAACAGGCACACTCACAGCTGGGGACCCTGTATAGACACTCACACTTCGATAGAAGAAACAGACACGCTCACAGCTGGGGACCCTGTATAGATACTCACACGTAGGTCGAAGGAACAGGCACGCTCACAGCTGGGGACACTGTATAGACAGGCACACTAAGATAGAATGAACAGACACGCTCACCGCTGGGGACCCTGTATAGACACTCACACTTAGAGAGAAGGAACAGGCACGCTCACAGCTGGGGACCCTGTATAGACAGGCACACTAAGATAGAATGAACAGACACGCTCACCGCTGGGGACCCTGTATAGACACGCACACTTAGATAGAAGAAACAGACACGCTCACAGATGGGGATCCGATATAGACATGCACACTTAGATAGAAGGAACAGGCACGCTCACAGCTGGGGACCCTGTATAGACAATCACACTTAGATAGAAGGAACATGCACGCTCACAGCTGGGGACCCTGTATAGACAGGCACACTAAGATAGAAGAAACAGGCACGCTCACAGCTGGGGATCCCTGTATAGACACGCACACTTAGATTGAAGGAACAGACACGCTCACAGCTGGGGAACCTGTATAGACACTCACACTTCGAGAGAAGGAACAGGCACGCTCACAGCTGGGGACCCTGTATAGACACTCACACTTAGATAGAAGGAACAGACACGCTCACAGCTGGGGACCCTGTATAGACACTCACACTTAGATAGAAGGAACAGGCACGCTCACAGCTGGGGACCCTGCATAGACACTCACACTTAGATAGAAGGAACAGGCACGCTCACAGCTGGGGATCCTGTATAGACACTAACACTTAGATAGAAGGAACAGGCACGCTCACAGCTGGGGACCCTGAATAGACACTCACACTTAGATAGAAGGAACAGGCACACTCACAGCTGGGGACCCTGTATAGACACTAACACTTAGATAGAAGGAACAGGCACGCTCACAGCTGGGGACCCTGTATAGACACGCACACTTAGATAGAAGGAACAGGCACGCTCACAGCTGGGGACCCTGTATAGACACGCACACTTAGATAGAAGGAACAGACACACTCACAGCTGGGGACCCTGTATAGACACTCACACTTAGATAGAAGGAACAGGCAGGCTCACAGCTGGGGACCCTGTATAGACACTCACACTTAGATAGAAGGAACAGACACTCTCACAGCTGGGGACCCTGTATAGACACTCACACTTAGAGAGAAGGAACAGGCACGCTCACAGCTGGGGACACTGTATAGACACTCACACTTAGATAGAAGGAACAGGCACGCTCACAGCTGGGGACCCTGTATAGACACTCACACTTAGAGAGAAGGAACAGGCACGCTCACAGCAGGGGACCCTGTATAGACACGCACACTTGGATAGAAGAAACAGGCGCAGTCACAGCTGGGGAAGCTGTATAGACACACACACTTAGATAGAAGGAACAGGCACGCTCACAGCTGGGGACCCTGTATAGACAGGCACACTTAGATAGAAGGAACAGGCACGCTCACAGCTGGGGACCCTGTATAGACACTCACACTTAGATCGAAGGAACAGGCACGCTCACAGCTGGGGACCCAGTATAGACACACACACTTAGATAGAAGGAACAGGCACGCTCACAGCTGGGGACCCTGTATAGACACGCACACTTAGATAGAAGGAACAGGCACGCTCACAGCTGGAGACCCTGTATAGACACTCACACTTAGATAGAAGGAACAGGCACGCTCACAGCTGGGGACCCTGTATAGACACACACACTTAGATAGAAGGAACAGACACACTCACAGCTGGGGACCCTGTATAGACACGCACACTTAGATAGAAGAAACAGGCACGCTCACAGCTGGGGACCCTGTATAGACACACACACTTAGATAGAAGGAACAGGCACACTCACAGCTGGGGACCCTGTATAGACACTCACACTTAGATAGAAGGAACAGGCACACTCACAGCTGGGGACCCTGTATAGACACTCACAATTCGATAGAAGAAACAGACACGCTCACAGCTGGGGACCCTGTATAGACACACACACTTAGATAGAAGGAACAGGCACACTCACAGCTGGGGACCCTGTATAGACACTCACACTTCGATAGAAGAAACAGGCACGCTCACAGCTGGGGACCCTGTATAGACACACACACTTAGATAGAAGGAACAGGCACACTCACAGCTGGGGACCCTGTATAGACACTCACACTTAGATAGAAGGAACAGGCACACTCACAGCTGGGGACCCTGTATAGACACTCACACTTCGATAGAAGAAACAGACACGCTCACAGCTGGGGACCCTGTATAGACACACACACTTCGATAGAAGAAACAGACACGCTCACAGCTGGGGACCCTGTATAGACACACACACTTAGATAGAAGGAACAGGCACACTCACAGCTGGGGACCCTGTATAGACACACACACTTAGATAGAAGGAACAGGCACACTCACAGCTGGGGACCCTGTATAGACACACACACTTAGATAGAAGGAACAGGCACGCTCACAGCTGGGGACCGTGTATAGACACTCACACTTAGATAGAAGGAACAGGCACAGTCACAGCTGGGGACCCTGTATAGACACTCACACTTAGATAGAAGGAACAGGCACGCTCACAGCTGGGGACCCTGTATAGGCACTCACACTTAGATAGAAGGAACAGGCACGCTCACAGCTGGGGACCCTGTATAGACATCACACTTAGATAGAAGGAACAGGCACGCTCACAGCTGGGGACCCTGTATAGGCACTCACACTTAGATAGAAGGAACAGGCACAGTCACAGCTGGGGACCCTGTATAGACATCACACTTAGATAGAAGGAACAGGCACGCTCACAGCTGGGGACCCTGTATAGGCACTCACACTTAGATAGAAGGAACAGGCACGCTCACAGCTGGGGACCCTGTATAGACACTCACACTTAGAGAGAAGGAACAGACATGCTCACAGCTGGGGGCCCTGTATAGACACTCACACTTAGAGAGAAGGAACAGGCAGGCTCACAGCTGGGGACCCTGTATAGACACGCACACTTAGATAGAAGGAACAGGCACGCTCACAGCTGGGGACCCTGTATAGACACGCACACTTAGATAGAAGGAACAGGCACGCTCACAGCTGGGAACCCTGTATAGACACTCACACTTAGATAGAAGAAACAGGCACTGTCACAGCTGGGGACCCTGTTTAGACACGCACACTTAGAGAGAAGGAACAGGCACACTCACAACTGGGGACCCTGTATAGACAGGCACACTAAGATAGAAGGAACAGACACGCTCACAGCTGGGGACCCTGTATAGACACGCACACTTAGAGAGAAGGAACAGGCACGCTCACAGCTGGGGACCCTGTATAGACACGCACACTTAGAGAGAAGGAACAGGCACGCTCACAGCTGGGGACCCTGTATAGACACTCACACTTAGATAGAAGGAACACTCACGCTCACAGCTGGGGATCCTGTATAGACACGCACACTTAGATAGAAGAAACAGGCACGCTCACAGCTGGGGACCCTGTATAGACACTCACACTTAGATAGAAGGAACAGGCATGCTCACAGCTGGGGACCCTGTATAGACACTCACACTTAGATAGAAGGAACAGACACGCTCACAGCTGGGGACCCTGTATAGACACTCACACTTAGATAGAAGGAACAGGCACGCTCACAGCTGGGGACCCTGTATAGACACTCACACTTAGATAGAAGGAACACTCACGCTCACAGCTGGGGACCCTGTATAGACACTCACACTTAGATAGAAGGAACAGGCATGCTCACAGCTGGGGACCCTGTATAGACACGCACACTTAGATAGAAGGAACAGGCACGCTCACAGCTGGGGACCCTATATCGACAAGCACACTTAGATAGAATAAACAGGCGCAGTCACAGCTGGGGACCCTGTATAGACACGCACGATTAGTTAGAAGGAACAGGCACGCTCACAGCTGGGGACCCTGTATAGACACTAACACTTAGATAGAAGGAACAGGCACGCTCACAGCTGGGGACCCTGTACAGACAGGCACACTTCGATAGAAGGAACAGGCACGCTCACAGCTGGGGACCCTGTATTGACACTCACACTTAGATAGAAGGAACAGGCACGCTCACAGCTGGGGACCCTGTATACACACTCACACTTAGATAGAAGGAACAGACACGCTCACAGATGGGCTCCTATATAGACACGCACACTTAGATAGAAGGAACAGGCATGCTCACAGCTGGGGACCCTGTATACACACTCACACTTTGATAGAAGGAACAGGCACACTCACAGCTGGGGACCCTGTATAGACATCACACGTAGGTAGAAGGAAAAGGCACGCTCACAGCTGGGGACCCTGTATAGACAGGCACACTAAGATAGAAGGAACAGGCACGCTCACAGCTGGGGCCCCTGTATAGACACGCACACTAAGATAGAAGGAACAGACACGCTCACAGCTGGGGACCCTGTATAGACAGGCACACTAAGATAGAAGGAACAGGCACGCTCACAGCTGGGGACCCTGTATAGACAGGCACACTAAGATAGAAGGAACAGGCACGCTCACAGCTGGGGACCCTGTATAGACACTCACACTTAGATAGAAGGAACAGGCACGCTCACAGCTGGGGCCCCTGTATAGACACGCACACTAAGATAGAAGGAACAGACACGCTCACAGCTGGGGACCCTGTATAGACAGGCACACTAAGATAGAAGGAACAGGCACGCTCACAGCTGTGGACCCTGTATAGACACGCACACTAAGATAGAAGAAATAGACACGCTCACAGATGGGGATCCTAGAGAGACATGCACACTTAGATAGAAGGAACAGGCACAGTCACAGCTGGGGACCCTGTATAGACACGCACACTTAGATAGAAGAAACAGGCACACTCACAGCTGGGGACCCTGTATAGACACACACACTGAGATAGAAGAAACAGGCACGCTCACAGCTGGGGACCCTGTATAGACACGCACACTTAGATAGAAGGAACAGGCACGCTCACAGCTGGGGACGCTGTCTGCACACGCACACTTAGATAGAAGGAACAGGCACGCTCACAGCTGGGGACCCTGTATAGACACTCACACTTAGATAGAAGGAACAGGCACGCTCACAGCTGGGGACCCTGTATAGACACTCACACTTAGATAGAAGGAACAGGCACGCTCACAGCTGGGGACCCTGTATAGACACTCACACTTAGATAGAAGGAACAGGCACGCTCACAGCTGGGGACCCTGTATAGACACTCACACTTAGATAGAAGGAACAGGCAGGCTCACAGCTGGGAAACCTGTATAGTCACTCACACTTAGATAGAAGGAACAGGCACGCTCACAGCTGGGGACCCTGTATAGACACTCACACTTAGATAGAAGGAACAGGCACGCTCACAGCTGGGGACCCTGTATAGACACGCACACTAAGATAGAAGGAACAGGCACACTCACAGCTGGAGACCCTGTATAGACACGCACACCTCGAGAGAAGGAACAGGCACGCTCACAGCTGGGGACCCTGCATAGACACGCACACCTCGAGAGAAGGAACAGGCACGCTCACAGCTGGGGACCCTGTATAGACACTCACACTTAGATAGAAGGAACAGGCACGCTCACAGCTGGGGTCCCTGTATAGACACTCACACTTAGATAGAAGGAACAGGCACGCTCACAGCTGGGGACCCTGTATAGACACTCACACTTAGATAGAAGGAACAGGCACACTCACAGCTGGAGACCCTGTATAGACACTCACACTTAGATAGAAGGAACAGGCACGCTCACAGCTGGGGACCCTGTATAGACACGCACACCTCGAGAGAAGGAACAGGCACGCTCACAGCTGGGGACCCTGCATAGACACTCATACTTAGATAGAAGGAACAGGCTCGCTCACAGCTGGGGACCCTGTATACACACGCACACTTAGATAGAAGGAAAAGGCACGCTCACAGCTGGGGACCCTGTATACACACGCACACTTAGATAGAAGGAACAGGCACGCTCACAGCTGGGGATCCTGTATACACACGCACACTTAGATAGAAGGAACAGGCACGCTCACAGCTGGGGACCCTATATCGACACGCACACTTAGATAGAAGAAACAGGCGCAGTCACTGCTGGGGACCCTGTATACACACGCACACTTAGATAGAAGGAACAGGCACACTCACTGTTGGGGACCCTGTATAGACACTCACACTTAGATAGAAGGAACAGACGCAGTCACAGCTGGGGACCCTGTATACACACGCACACTTAGATAGAAGAAACAGGCACTGTCACAGCTGGGGACCCTGTTTAGACAGGCACACTTAGAGAGAAGGAACAGGCACACTCACAACTGGGGACCCTGTATAGACAGGCACACTAAGATAGAAAGAACAGACACGCTCACAGCTGGGGACCCTGTATAGACACGCACACTTAGATAGAAGGAACAGTCACGCTCACAGCTGGGGACCCTGTATAGACACTCACACTTAGATAGAAGGAACAGTCACGCTCACAGCTGGGGATCCTATATATACACGCACACTTAGATAGAAGAAACAGGCACTGTCACAGCTGGGGACCCTGTATACACACGCACACTTAGATAGAAGAAACAGGCGCAGTCACTGCTGGGGACCCTGTATAGACACTCACACTTAGAGAGAAGAAACAGACACGCTCACAGCTGGGGACCCTGTACAGACACGCACACTTAGATAGAAGGAACAGTCACGCTCACAGCTGGGGATCCTATATATACACGCACACTTAGATAGAAGAAACAGGCGCAGTCACAGCTGGAGACCCTGTATAGACACGCACCATTAGTTAGAAGGAACAGGCACGCTCACAGCTGGGGACCCTGTATAGACACTCACACTTAGATAGAAGGAACAGGCACGCTCACAGCTGGGGACCCTGTATACACACTCACACTTAGATAGAAGGAACAGACACGCTCACAGATGGGGATCCGAAATAGACACGCACACTTTGATAGAAGGAACATGCACACTCACAGCTGGGGACCCTGTATAGACACTCACACTTAGATAGAAGGAACAGGCACACTCACAGCTGGGGACCCTGTATAGACACTCACACTTAGATAGAAGGAACAGACACGCTCACAGATGGGGATCCTACATAGACACGCACACTTTGATAGAAGGAACAGGCACGCTCACAGCTGGGGCCCCTGTATAGACAGGCACACTAAGATAGAATGAACAGACACGCTCACAGCTGGGGACCCTGTAGAGACAGTCACACTTAGATAGAAGGAACAGGCACGCTCACAGCTGGGGATCCTATATATACACGCACACTTAGATAGAAGAAACAGGCACGCTCACAGCTGGGGATCCCTGCATAGACACGCACACTTAGATAGAAGGAACAGACACGCTCACAGCTGGGGACCCTGAACAGACAGGCACACTTAGGTAGAAGAAACAGGCACTGTCACAGCTGGGGACCCTGTCTAGACACTCACACTTACATAGAAGGAACAGGCACGCTCACAGCTGGGGACCCTGTATAGACACTCACACTTCGAGAGAAGGAACAGGCACGTTCACAGCCGGGGACCCTGTTTAGACAGGCACACTAAGATAGAATGAACAGACACGCTCACAGCTGGGGACCCTGTATAGACACTCACACTTAGATAGAATGAACAGACACGCTCACAGCTGGAGACCCTGTATAGACACTCACACTTAGATAGAAGGAACAGGCACGCTCACAGCTGGGGACCCTGTATAGACACTCACGCTTAGAGAGAAGGAACAGGCAGGCTCACAGCTGGGGATCCTATATATATACGCACACTTAGATAGAAGAAACAGGCACGCTCACAGCTGGGAACCCTGTATAGACACTCACACTTAGATAGAAGAAAGAGGCACACTCACAGCTGGGGACCCTGTATAGACACGCACACTTAGATAGAAGGAACAGACACGCTCACAGCTGGGGACCCTGTATAGACACGCACACTGAGATAGAAGGAACAGGCACCCACACAGCTGGGGACCCTGTATAGACACTCACACTTAGATAGAAGGAACAGGCACCCTCACAGCTGGGGACCCTGTATAGACACTCACACTTAGATAGAAGAAAGAGGCAAACTCACAGCTGGGGACCCTGTATAGACACGCACACTTAGATAGAAGGAACAGGCACGCTCACAGCTGGGGACCCTGTATAGACACTCACGCTTAGATAGAAGGAACAGGCACGCTCACAGCTGGGGACCCTGTATAGACACTCACACTTAGATAGAAGGAACAGGCACGCTCACAGCTGGGGACCCTGTATAGACACTCACGATTAGATAGAAGAAAGAGGCACACTCACAGCTGGGGACCCTGTATAGACACTCACACTTAGATAGAAGGAACAGACACGCTCACAGCTGGGGACCCTGTATAGACACTCACACTTAGATAGAAGAAAGAGGCACGCTCACAGCTGGGGACCCTGTATAGACACTCACACTTAGATAGAAGGAACAGGCACGCTCACAGCTGGGGACCCTGTATAGACACTCACGCTTAGATAGAAGGAACAGGCACGCTCACAGCTGGGGACCCTGTATAGACACTCACGCTTAGATAGAAGAAACAGGCACGCTCACAGCTGGGGACCCTGTATAGACACGCACACTTAGATAGAAGGAACAGGCACGCTCACAGCTGGGGACCCTGTATAGACACGTACACTTAGAGAGAAGGAACAGGCACACTCACAGCTGGGGACCCTGTATAGACACTCACACTTAGATAGAAGGAACAGGCACGCTCACAGCTGGGGACCCTGTATAGACACGTACACTTAGATAGAAGGAACAGGCACGCTCACAGCTGGGGACCCTGTATAGACACGTACACTTAGATAGAAGAAACAGGCACGCTCACAGCTGGGGACCCTGTATAGACACGTACACTTAGATAGAAGAAACAGGCACGCTCACAGCTGGGGACCCTGTATAGACACGCACACTTAGATAGAAGGAACAGGCACGCTCACAGCTGGGGACCCTGTATAGACACGTACACTTAGAGAGAAGGAACAGGCACACTCACAGCTGGGGACCCTGTATAGACACTCACACTTAGATAGAAGAAACAGGCACGCTCACAGCTGGGGACCCTGTATACACACTCAAACTTAGATAGAAGGAACAGGCACGCTCACAGCTGGGGACCCTGTATAGACACGTACACTTAGAGAGAAGGAACAGGCACACTCACAGCTGGGGACCCTGTATAGACACGCACACTTAGATAGAAGGAACAGGCACGCTCACAGCTGGGGACCCTGTATAGACACTCACGCTTAGATAGAAGGAACAGGCACGCTCACAGCTGGGGACCCTGTATAGACACTCACGCTTAGATAGAAGAAACAGGCACGCTCACAGCTGGGGACCCTGTATTCACACTCACACTTAGATAGAAGGAACAGGCACGCTCACAGCTGGGGACCCTGTATAGACACGTACACTTAGAGAGAAGGAACAGGCACACTCAGAGCTGGGGACCCTGTATAGACACTCACGCTTAGATAGAAGAAACAGGCACGCTCACAGCTGGGGACTCTGTATACACACGCACACTTAGATAGAAGAAACAGGCGCAGTCACAGCTGGGGACCCTGTATAGACACTCACACTTAGATAGAAGGAACAGGCACGCTCACAGCTGGGGACCCTGTATAGACACGCACACTTAGATAGAAGGAACAGGCACGCTCACAGCTGGGGACCCTGTATACACACGCACACTTAGATAGAAGGAACAGGCACGCTCACAGCTGGGGACACTGTATAGACACGCACACTTAGATAGAAGGAACAGGCACGCTCACAGCTGGGGACCCTGTATACACACGCACACTTAGATAGAAGGAAAAGGCACGCTCACAGCTGGGGACCCTGTATAGACACTCACACTTGGAAAGAAGGAACAGGCACGCTCACAGCTGGGGACCCTGTATTGACACGCACACTTAGATAGAAGGAACAGGCACACTCACAGCTGGGGACCCTGTATAGACACTCACACTTAGATAGAAGGAACAGGCACGCTCACAGCTGGGGACCCTGTATAGACACGTACACTTAGATAGAAGGAACAGGCACGCTCACAGCAGGGGACCCTGTATAGACACTCACACTTAGATAGAAGGAACAGGCACACTCACAGCTGGGGACACTGTATAGACACTCACGCTTAGATAGAAGGAACAGGCACGCTCACAGCTGGGGACCCTGTATAGACACGCACACTTAGAAAGAAGGAACAGGCACGCTCACAGCTGGGGACCCTGTATTGACACGCACACTTAGATAGAAGGAACAGACATGCTCACAGCTGGGGACCCTGTATAGACACACACACTTTGATAGAAGTAACAGGCACGCTCACAGCTGGGGACCCTGTATAGACACTCACACTTAGTTAGAAGGAACAGGCACACTCAGAGCTGGGGACCCTGTATAGACACGCACACTTAGAAAGAAGGAACAGGCACGCTCACAGCTGGGGACCCTGTATTGACACGCACACTTAGATAGAAGGAACAGACATGCTCACAGCTGGGGACCCTGTATAGACACACACACTTTGATAGAAGTAACAGGCACGCTCACAGCTGGGGACCCTGTATAGGCAGACACACTTAGATAGAAGAAACAGACACGCTCACAGATGGGGATCCGATATAGACACACACACTTTGATAGAAGGAACAGGCACGCTCACAGCTGGGGACCCTGTATGGACACTCACGCTTAGATAGAAGGAACAGGCACGCTCACAGCTGGGGACCCTGTATAGACACTCACGATTAGATAGAAGAAAGAGGCACACTCACAGCTGGGGACCCTGTATAGACACTCACACTTAGATAGAAGGAACAGGCACGCTCACAGCTGGGGACCCTGTATAGACACTCACACTTAGATAGAAGAAAGAGGTACACTCACAGCTGGGGACCCTGTATAGACACTCACACTTAGATAGAAGAAAGAGGCACACTCACAGCTGGGGACCATGTATAGACACTCACACTTAGATAGAAGGAACAGGCACGCTCACAGCTGTGGACCCTGTATAGACACTCACGCTTAGATAGAAGGAACAGGCACGCTCACAGCTGGGGACCCTGTATAGACACTCACGCTTAGATAGAAGAAACAGGCACGCTCACAGCTGGGGACCCTGTATACACACTCACACTTAGATAGAAGGAACAGGCACGCTCACAGCTGGGGACCCTGTATAGACACGTACACTTAGAGAGAAGGAACAGGCACAGTCACAGCTGGGGACCCTGTATACACACTCACACTTAGATAGAAGGAACAGGCACGCTCACAGCTGGGGACCCTGTATAGACACGCACACTTAGAGAGAAGGAACAGGCACACTCACAGCTGGGGACCCTGTATAGACACGCACACTTAGATAGAAGGAACAGGCACGCTCACAGCTGGGGACCCTGTATAGACACTCACACTTAGATAGAAGAAAGAGGCACACTCACAGCTGGGGACCCTGTATAGACACTCACACTTAGATAGAAGAAAGAGGCACACTCACAGCTGGGGACCATGTATATAAACTCACACTTAGATAGAAGGAACAGGCACGCTCACAGCTGGGGACCCTGTATAGACACTCACGCTTAGATAGAAGGAACAGGCACGCTCACAGCTGGGGACCCTGTATAGACACTCACGCTTAGATAGAAGAAACAGGCACGCTCACAGCTGGGGACCCTGTATACACACTCACACTTAGATAGAAGGAACAGGCACGCTCACAGCTGGGGACCCTGTATAGACACGTACACTTAGAGAGAAGGAACAGGCACACTCAGAGCTGGGGACCCTGTATAGACACGCACACTTAGATAGAAGAAACAGGCGCAGTCACAGCTGGGGACCCTGTATAGACACTCACACTTAGATAGAAGGAACAGGCACGCTCACAGCTGGGGACCCTGTATAGACACGCACACTTAGATAGAAGGAACAGGCACGCTCACAGCTGGGGACCCTGTATACACACGCACACTTAGATAGAAGGAACAGGCACGCTCACAGCTGGGGACCCTGTATAGACACGCACACTTAGATAGAAGGAACAGGCACGCTCACAGCTGGGGACCCTGTATACACACGCACACTTAGATAGAAGGAACAGGCACGCTCACAGCTGGGGACCCTGTATAGACACTCACACTTAGAAAGAAGAAACTGGCACGCTCACAGCTGGGGACCCTGTATTGACACGCACACTTAGATAGAAGGAACAGGGACACTCACAGCTGGGGACCCTGTATAGACACGTACACTTAGATAGAAGGAACAGGCACGCTCACAGCAGGGGACCCTGTATAGACACTCACACTTAGATAGAAGGAACAGGCACACTCACAGCTGGGGACCCTGTATAGACACTCACACTTAGATAGAAGGAACAGGCACGCTCACAGCTGGGGACCCTGTATAGACACGTACACTTAGATAGAAGGAACAGGCACGCTCACAGCAGGGGACCCTGTATAGACACTCACACTTAGATAGAAGGAACAGGCACACTCACAGCTGGGGACACTGTATAGACACTCACGCTTAGATAGAAGGAACAGGCACGCTCACAGCTGGGGACCCTGTATAGACACTCACGCTTAGATAGAAGAAACAGGCACGCTCACAGCTGGGGACCCTGTATAGACACTCACACTTAGTTAGAAGGAACAGGCACACTCAGAGCTGGGGACCCTGGATAGACACGCACACATAGAAAGAAGGAACAGGCACGCTCACAGCTGGGGACCCTGTATTGACACGCACAATTAGATAGAAGGAACAGACATGCTCACAGCTGGGGACCCTGTATAGACACACACACTTTGATAGAAGGAACAGGCACGCTCACAGCTGGGGACCCTGTATAGGCAGACACACTTAGATAGAAGAAACAGACACGCTCACAGATGGGGATCCGATATAGACACACACACTTTGATAGAAGGAACAGGCACGCTCACAGCTGGGGTTCCCTGTATAGACACGCACACTTAGATAGAAGGGACAGGCACGCTTACAGCTGGGGACCCTGTATAGACACTCACACTTAGATAGAAGGAAGAGACACGCTCACAGCTGGGGACCCTGTATAGACACTCACACTTAGATAGAAGGGACAGGCACGCTTACAGCTGGGGACCCTGTATAGACACTCACACTTAGATAGAAGGAAGAGACACGCTCACAGCTGGGGACCCTGTATAGACACTCACACTTAGATAGAAGAAAGAGGCACACTCACAGCTGGGGACCCTGTATAGACACGCACACTTAGATAGAAGGAACAGGCACACTCACAGCTGGGGACCCTGTATAGACACGCACACTTAGATAGAAGGAACAGGCACGCTCACAGCTGGGGACACTGTATAGACACTCACCCTTAGATAGAAGGAACAGGCACGCTCACAGCTGGGGACCTTATATAGACACGCACCCTTAGATAGAAGAAACAGGTGCAGTCACAGCTGGGGACCCTGTATAGACAAGTACACTTAGATAGAACAAACAGGCACGCTCACAGCTGGGTACCCTGTATAGACACGCACATTTAGATAGAACCAACAGGCACACTCACAGCTGGGGACCCTGTATAGACACTCACACTTAGATAGAAGAAACAGGCACGCTCACAGCTGGGGACCCTGTATTGACACTCACACTTAGATAGAAGAAACAGGCACGCTCACAGCTGGGGACCCTGTATAAACACTCACGCTTAGATAGAAGAAACAGGCACGCTCACAGCTGGGGACCCTGGATAGATACTCACGCTTAGATAGAAGAAACAGGCACGCTCACAGCTGGCGTCCCTGTATAGACACTCACACTTAGATAGAAGGAACAGGCATGCTCACAGCTGGGGACCCTGTATAGACACTCACGCTTAGATAGAAGAAACAGGCACGCTCACAGCTGGGGACCCTGTATTGACACTCACACTTAGATAGAAGAAACAGGCACGCTCACAGCTGGGGACCCTGTATTGACACTCACACTTAGATAGAAGAAACAGGCACGCTCACAGCTGGGGACCCTGTATAGACACTCACGCTTAGATAGAAGGAACAGGCACGCTCACAGCTGGGGACCCTGTATTGACACTCACACTTAGATAGAAGAAACAGGCACGCTCACAGCTGGGGACCCTGTATAGACACTCACGCTTAGATAGAAGAAACAGGCATGCTCACAGCTGGGGACCCTGTATAACACGCACACTTAGATAGAAGAAACAGGCACGCTCACAGCTGGGGACCCTGTATAGACACTCACGCTTAGATAGAAGAAACAGGCACGCTCACAGCTGGGGACCCTGTATAGACACTCACACTTAGATAGAAGGAACAGGCACGCTCACAGCTGGGGACCCTGTATAGACACGCACTGTTAGAAAGAAGGAACAGGCATGCTCACAGCTGGGGACCCTGTATAGACACTCACACCTTGATAGTAGGAACAGGCACACTCACAGCTGGGGACCCTGTATTGACACGCACACTTAGAAAGAAGGAACAGACACGCTCACAGCTGGGGACCCTGTATAGACACTCACACTTAGATAGCAGAAACAGGCGCAGTCACAGCTGGGGACCCTGAATAGACATGCACACTTAGATAGAAGAAACAGGCGCAGTCACCACTGGGGACCCTGTATAGACACGCACACTTAGATAGAAGAAACAGGCACGCTCACAGCTGGGGACCCTGTATAGACACGCACACTTAAATAGAAGAAACAGGCACACTCACAGCTGGGGACCCTGTATAGACACTCATACTTAGATAGAAGGAACAGGCGCAGTCACAGCTGGGGACCCTGTATAGATATGCACACTTAGATAGAAGGAACAGGCACGCTCACAGCTGGGGACCCTGAATAGACACTCACACTTAGATAGAAGAAACAGGCGCAATCACAGCTGGGGACCCTGTATAGACACTCACACTTTCATAGAAGGAACAGACACGCTCATAGCTGGGGACCCTGTATAGACACGCACACTTAGATAGAAGGAACAGGCACGCTCACAGCTGGGGACACTGTAAAGACACTCACACTTTCATAGAAGGAACAGACACGCTCACAGCTGGGGACCCTGTATAGACACTCACACTTAGATAGAAGGTACAGGCACGCTCACAGCTGGGGACCCTGTATAGACACTCACACTAAGATAGAAGGAACAGACACGCTCACAGCTGGGGATCCTGTATAGACACTCAAACGTAGGTAGAAGGAACAGGCATGCTCACAGCTGGGGACCCTGTATAGACAGGCACACTAAGATAGAAGGAACAGACACGCTCACAGCTGGGGACCCTGTATAGACAGGCACACTAAGATAGAAGGAACAGACACGCTCACAGCTGGGGACCCTGTATAGACACTCACACGTAGGTCGAAGGAACAGGCATGCTCACAGCTGGGGACCCTGTATAGACAGGCACACTAAGATAGAAGGAACAGACACGCTCACAGCTGGGGACCCTGTATAGACACGCACACTAAGATAGAAGGAACAGACACGCTCACAGCTGGGGACCCTGTATAGACACTCAAACGTAGGTAGAAGGAACAGGCACGCTCACAGCTGGGGACCCTGTATAGACAGGCACACTAAGATAGAAGGAACAGGCACGCTCACAGCTGGGGACCCTGTATAGACAGGCACACTAAGATAGAAGGAACAGACACGCTCACAGCTGGGGACCCTGTATAGACAGGCACACTAAGATAGAAGGAACAGACACGCTCACAGCTGGGGACCCTGTATAGACAGGCACACTAAGATAGAAGAAACAGACACGCTCACAGCTGGGGACCCTGTATAGACACTCACACTTTGATAGAAGGAACAGGCACACTCACAGCTGGGGACCCTGTATTGACACGCACACTTAGAAAGAAGGAACAGACACGCTCACAGCTGGGGACCCTGTATAGACACGCACACTTAGAAAGAAGGAACAGGCACGCTCACAGCTGGGGACCCTGTATAGACACGCACACTTAGATAGAAGAAACAGACACGCTCACAGCTGGGGACCCTGTATAGACACTCACACTTTGATAGAAGGAACAGGCACACTCACAGCTGGGGACCCTGTATTGACACGCACACTTAGAAAGAAGGAACAGACACGCTCACAGCTGGGGACCCTGTATAGACACTCACACTTTGATAGAAGGAACAGGCACACTCACAGCTGGGGACCCTGTATTGACACGCACACTTAGAAAGAAGGAACAGACACGCTCACAGCTGGGGACCCTGTATAGACACTCACACTTAGATAGAAGGAACAGGAACGCTCACAGTGGGGACCCTGTATAGACACTCACACTTAGATAGAAGAAACAGGCGCAGTCACAGCTGGGGACCCTGTATAGACACGCACACTTCGATAGAAGAAACAGACACGCTCACAGCTGGGGACCCTGTATAGACACTCACACTTTGATAGAAGGAACAGGCACACTCACAGCTGGGGACCCTGTATTGACACGCACACTTAGAAAGAAGGAACAGACACGCTCACAGCTGGGGACCCTGTATAGACACTCACACTTAGATAGAAGGAACAGGAACACTCACAGTGGGGACCCTGTATAGACACTCACACTTAGATAGAAGAAACAGGCGCAGTCACAGCTGGGGACCCTGTATAGACACTCACACTTAGATAGAAGGAACAGGCGCAGTCACAGCTGGGGACCCTGTATGGACACGCACACTTAGATAGAAGAAACAGGCGCAGTCACAGCTGGGGACCCTGTATAGACACTCACACTTAGATAGAAGAAACAGACACGCTCACAGCTGGGGACCCTGTATAGACACTCACACTTAGATAGAAGAAACAGACACGCTCACAGCTGGGGACCCTGTATAGACACTCACACTTAGATAGAAGAAACAGACACACTCACAGCTGGGGACCCTGTATAGACACTCACACTTAGATAGAAGGAACAGGAACGCTCACAGTGGGGACCCTGTATAGACACTCACACTTAGATAGAAGGAACAGTCACGCTCACAGCTGGGAACCCTGTATAGACACACACACTTAGATAGAAGGAACAGGCACGCTCACAGCTGGGGACCCTGTATAGACAGGCACACTAAGATAGAAGGAACAGACACGCTCACAGCTGGGGACCCTGTATAGACAGGCACACTAAGATAGAAGGAACAGACACGCTCACAGCTGGGGACCCTGTATAGACAGGCACACTAAGATAGAAGGAACAGACACACTCACAGCTGGGGACCCTGTATAGACACTCACACGTAGGTCGAAGGAACAGGCACGCACACAGCTGGGGACCCTGTATAGACACTCAAACGTAGGTAGAAGGAACAGGCATGCTCACAGCTGGGGACCCTGTATAGACAGGCACACTAAGATAGAAGGAACAGACACGCTCACAGCTGGGGACCCTGTATAGACAGGCACACTAAGATAGAAGGAACAGACACGCTCACAGCTGGGGACCCTGTATAGACACTCACACTTAGATAGAAGGAACAGGCACGCACACAGCTGGGGATCCTGTATAGACACTCAAACGTAGTTAGAAGGAACAGGCACGCACACAGCTGGGGATCCTGTATAGACACTCAAACATAGTTAGAAGGAACAGGCACGCTCACAGTTGGGGAATCTGTATAGACACGCACACTTAGATAGAAGAAACAGACACGCTCACAGCTGGGGATCCTGTATAGACACTCACACTTTGATAGAAGGAACAGGCACACTCACAGCTGGAGACCCTGTATTGACACGCACACTTAGAAAGAAGGAACAGACACGCTCACAGCTGGGGACCCTGTATAGACACTCACACTTAGATAGAAGGAACAGGAACGCTCACAGTGGGGACCCTGTATAGACACTCACACTTAGAAAGAAGAAACAGGCGCAGTCACAGCTGGGGACCCTGTATAGACACGCACACTTAGATAGAAGAAACAGACACGCTCACAGCTGGGGACCCTGTATAGACACTCACACTTTGATAGAAGGAACAGGCACACTCACAGCTGGGGACCCTGTATTGACACGCACACTTAGAAAGAAGGAACAGACACGCTCACAGCTGGGGACCCTGTATAGACACTCACACTTAGATAGAAGGAACAGGAACGCTCACAGTGGGGACCCTGTATAGACACTCACACTTAGATAGAAGAAACAGGCGCAGTCACAGCTGGGGACCCTGTATAGACACTCACACTTAGATAGAAGAAACAGGCGCAGTCACAGCTGGGGACCCTGTATAGACACTCACACTTAGATAGAAGGAACAGGCACGCACACAGCTGGGGACCCTGTATAGACACTCAAACGTAGGTAGAAGGAACAGGCACGCTCACAGCTGGGGACCCTGTATAGACACGCACACTTAGATAGAAGAAACAGACACGCTCACAGCTGGGGACCCTGTATAGACACTCACACTTTGATAGAAGGAACAGGCACACTCACAGCTGGAGACCCTGTATTGACACGCACACTTAGAAAGAAGGAACAGACACGCTCACAGCTGGGGACCCTGTATAGACACTCACACTTAGATAGAAGGAACAGGAACGCTCACAGTGGGGACCCTGTATAGACACTCACACTTAGATAGAAGAAACAGGCGCAGTCACAGCTGGGGACCCTGTATAGACACGCACACTTCGATAGAAGAAACAGACACGCTCACAGCTGGGGACCCTGTATAGACACTCACACTTTGATAGAAGGAACAGGCACACTCACAGCTGGGGACCCTGTATTGACACGCACAGTTAGAAAGAAGGAACAGACACGCTCACAGCTGGGGACCCTCTATAGACACTCACACTTAGATAGAAGGAACAGGAACGCTCACAGTGGGGACCCTGTATAGACACTCACACTTAGATAGAAGAAACAGGCGCAGTCACAGCTGGGGACCCTGTATAGACACTCACACTTAGATAGAAGGAACAGGCGCAGTCACAGCTGGGGACCCTGTATAGACACGCACACTTAGATAGAAGAAACAGGCGCAGTCACAGCTGGGGACCCTGTATAGACACTCACACTTAGATAGAAGAAACAGACACGCTCACAGCTGGGGACCCTGTATAGACACTCACACTTAGATAGAAGAAACAGACACGCTCACAGCTGGGGACCCTGTATAGACACTCACACTTAGATAGAAGAAACAGACACACTCACAGCTGGGGACCCTGTATAGACACTCACACTTAGATAGAAGGAACAGGCACGCTCACAGCTGGGGACCCTGTATAGACACTCACACTTAGATAGAAGGAACAGGCACACTCACAGCTGGGGACCCTGTATACACACTCACACTTAGATAGAAGAAACAGACACACTCACAGCTGGGGACCCTGTATAGACACTCACACTTAGATAGAAGGAACAGGCACGCTCACAGCTGGGGACCCTGTATCGACACTCACACTTACATAGAAGGAACAGACACGCTCACAGCTGCGGACCCTGTATAGACACTCACACTTAGATAGAAGGAACAGGCACGCTCACAGCTGGGGACCCTGTATAGACACTCACACTTCGATAGAAGAAACAGGCGCAATCACAGCTGGGGACCCTGTATAGACATGCACACTTAGATAGAAGGAACAGGCACGCTCACAGCTGGGAACCCTGTATAGACACTCACGCTTAGATAGAAGGAACAGGCACGCTCACAGCTGGGGACCCTGTATAGACACTCACACTTAGATAGAAGGAACAGGCACGCTCACAGCTGGGGACCCTGTATAGACACTCACACTTGGATAGAAGGAACAGGCACGCTCACAGCTGGGGACCCTGTATAGACACTCACACTTACATAGAAGGAACAGGCACACTCACAGCTGGGGACCCTGTATAGACACTCACACGTAGGTAGAAGGAACAGGCACGCTCACAGCTGGGGACCCTGTATAGACAGGCACACTAAGGTAGAAGGAACAGACACGCTCACAGCTGGGGACCCTGTATAGACACGCACACTAAGATAGAAGGAACAGGCTCGCTCACAGCTGGGGACCCTGTATAGACACTCACACTTAGATAGAAGGAACAGACACGCTCACAGCTGGGGAGCCTGTATAGACACCCACACTTAGATAGAAGGAACAGGCACACTCACAGCTGGGGACCCTGTATAGACACGCACACTAAGATAGAAGGAACAGACACACTCACAGCTGGGGACCCTGTATAGACACGCAAACTTTGGTAGAAGGAACAGGCACGCTCACAGCTGGTGACCCTGTATAGACACTCACACGTAGGTCGAAAGAACAGGCACGCACACAGCTGGGGACCCTGTATAGACACTCAAACGTAGGTAGAAGGAACAGGCACGCTCACACCTGGGGACCCTGTATAGACAGGCACACTAAGGTAGAAGGAACAGACACGCTCACAGCTGGGGACCCTGTATAGACACTCACACTTTGATAGAAGGAACAGGCACGCTCACAGCTGGGGACCCTGTATAGACACTCACACTTAGATAGAAGAAACAGACACGCTCACAGCTGGGGACCCTGTATAGACACTCACGCTTAGATAGACGAAACAGGCACGCTCACAGCTGGGGACCCTGTATTGACACGCACACTTAGAAAGAAGGAACAGGCATGCTCACAGCTGGGGACCCTGTATAGACACGCACACTTAGAAAGAAGGAACAGACACGCTCACAGCTGGGGACCCTGTATAGACACTCACACTTAGATAGAAGGAACAGGAACGCTCACAGTGGGGACCCTGTATAGACACTCACACTTAGATCGAAGAAACAGGCGCAGTCACCACTGGGGACCCTGTATAGACACGCACACTTAAATAGAAGAAACAGGCACGCTCACAGCTGGGGACCCTGAAGACACTCACACTTAGATAGAAGAAACAGACACGCTCACAGCTGGGGACCCTGTATAGACACGCACACTTAGATAGAAGGAACAGGCACGCTCACAGCTGGGGACCCTGTATAGACACTAACACTTAGATAGAAGGAACAGGCGCAGTCACAGCTGGGGACCCTGTATAGATATGCACACTTAGATAGAAGCAACAGGCACTCTCACAGCTGGGGACCCTGTATAGACACTCACACTTCGATAGAAGAAACAGGCACGCTCACAGCTTGGGACCCTGTATAGACACTCACACTTAGATAGAAGGAACAGGCACGCTCACAGCTGGGGACCCTGTATAGACACTCACACTTAGATAGAAGAAACAGGCGCAGTCACAGCTGGGGACCCTGTATAGACACTCACACTTCGATCGAAGGAACAGGCACGCTCACAGCTGGAAACCCTGTACAGACACGCACACTTAGATCGAAGAAACAGGCACGCTCACAGCTGGGGACCCTGTATAGACACGCACACTTAGATAGAAGGAACAGGCACGCTCACAGCTGGGGACCCTGTATAGACACTCACACTTAGATAGAAGAAACAGGCACTCTCACAGCTGGGACCCTGTATAGACACTCACACTTAGATCGAAGAAACAGGCAGGCTCACAGCTGGGGACCCTGTATAGACACGCACACTTAGATAGAAGGAACAGGCACGCTCACAGCTGGGGACCCTGTATAGACACGCACACTTAGATGGAAGGAACAGGCACGCTCACAGCTGGGGACCCTGTATAGACACTCACACTTAGATAGAAGAAACAGGCACTCTCACATTTGGGACCCTGTATAGACACTCACACTTAGATCGAAGGAACAGGCACGCTCACAGCTGGGGACCCTGTATAGACACTCACACTTAGATAGAAGGAACAGGTACGCTCACAGCTGGGGACCCTGTATAGACACGCACACTTAGATAGAAGGAACAGGCACGCTCACAGCTGGGGACACTGTATAGACACTCACACTGAGATAGAAGGAACAGGCACGCTCACAGCTGGGAACCCTGTATAGACACTCACACTTAGATAGAAGGAACAGGCACGCTCACAGCTGGGGACCCTGTATAGACACGCACACTTAGATAGAAGAAACAGGCGCAGTCACAGCTGGGGACCCTGTATAGACACGCACACTTAGATAGAAGGAACAGGCACGCTCACAGCTGGGGACCCTGTATAGACACGCACACTTAGATAGAAGAAACAGGCGCAGTCACAGCTGGGGACCCTGTATACACACGCACACTTAGATAGAAGAAACAGGCGCAGTCACAGCTGGGGACCCTGTATTGACACGCACACTTAGATAGAAGAAACAGGCACACTCACAGCTGGGGACCCTGTACAGACACTCACACTTAGATAGAAGGAACAGGCGCAGTCACAGCTGGGGACCCTGTATCGACACGCACACATAGATAGAGACAACAGGCGCAGTCACAGCTGGGGACCCTGTATAGACACGCACACTTAGATAGAAAAAACAGGCGCAGTCACAGCTGGGGACCCTGTATAGACACGCACACGTAGATAGAAGAAACAGGCACGCTCACAGCTGGGGACCCTGTACAGACACTCACACTTAGATAGAAGGAACAGGCACGCTCAAAGCTGGGGACCCTGTATAGACACTCACACTGAGATAGAAGAAACAGGCGCAGTCCCAGCTGGGGACCCTGTATAGACATGCACACTTAGATAGAAGAAACAGGCGCAGTCACAGCTGGGGACACTGTATCGACACGCACACTTAGATAGAAGGAACAGGCACGCTCACACCTGGGAACCCTGTATAGACACTCACACTTAGATAGAAGTATCAGGCGCTGTCACAGCTGGGGACCCTGTGTAGACACGCACACTTAGATAGAAGAAACAGGCACAGTCACAGCTGGGGACACTGTATAGACACGCTCACTTAGATAGAAGGAACAGGCACACTCACAGCTGGGGACCCTGTATGGACACGCACACTTAGATAGAAGAAACAGGCGCAGTCACAGCTGGGGACCCTGTATACACACTCACACTTAGATCGAAGGAACAGGCACACTCACAGCTGGGGAGCCTGTATAGACACGCACACTTAGATAGAAGGAACAGGCGCAGTCACAGCTGGGGACCCTGTATAGACACGCACACTTAGATAGAAGAAACAGGCACACTCACAGCTGGGGACCCTGTATAGACACTCATAATTAGATAGAAGAAACAGGCGCAGTCACAGCTGGGGACCCTGTATAGACACGCACACTTAGATAGAAGGAACAGACACGCTCACAGCTGGGGACCCTGTATAGACACTCACACTTCGATAGAAGGAACAGGCACGCTCACAGCTGGGGACCCTGTATAGACACGCACACTGAGATAGAAGGAACAGGCACGCTCACAGCTGGGGACCCTGTATAGACACTCACACTTAGATAGAAGGAACAGGCACACTCACAGCTGGGACCCTGTATAGACACTCACACTTAGATCGAAGGAACAGGCACACTCACAGCTGGGGACCCTGTATAGACACGCACACTTAGAGAGAAGGAACAGGCATGCTCACAGCTGGGGACCCTGTATAGACACGCACACTTAGATAGAAGGAACAGACACGCTCACAGCTGGGGACACTGTATAGACACTCACACTGAGATAGAAGGAACAGGCAGGCTCACAGCTGGGGACCCTGTATAGACACTCACACTTAGATAGAAGGAACATGCACGCTCACAGCTGGGGACCCTGTACAGACACTCACACTTAGATAGAAGGAACATGCACGCTCACAGCTGGGGACCCTGTACAGACACTCACACTTAGATAGTAGAAACCGGTGCAGTCACAGCTGGGGACCCTGTATAGACACGCACACTTAGATAGAAGGAACAGGCACGCTCACAGCTGGGGACCCTGTACAGACACTCACACTTAGATAGAAGGAACAGGCGCAGTCACAGCTGGGGACCCTGTATCGACACGCACACATAGATAGAGACAACAGGCGCAGTCACAGCTGGGGACCCTGTATAGACACGCACACTTAGATAGAAAAAACAGGCGCAGTCACAGCTGGGGACCCTGTATAGACACGCACACGTAGATAGAAGAAACAGGCACGCTCACAGCTGGGGACCCTGTACAGACACTCACACTTAGATAGAAGGAACAGGCACGCTCAAAGCTGGGGACCCTGTATAGACACTCACACTGAGATAGAAGAAACAGGCGCAGTCACAGCTGGGGACCCTGTATAGACATGCACACTTAGATAGAAGAAACAGGCGCAGTCACAGCTGGGGACCCTGTATAGACACTCACACTTAGATAGAAGAAACAGGCGCAGTCACAGCTGGGGACACTGTATAGACACTCACACTTAGATAGAAGGAACAGGCACAGTCACAGCTGGGGACACTGTATAGACACGCTCACTTAGATAGAAGAAACAGGCACAGTCACAGCTGGGGACACTGTATAGACACGCTCACTTAGATAGAAGAAACAGCCGCAGTCACAGCTGGGGACCCTGTATAGACACGCACACTTAGATAGAAGGAACAGGCACACTCACAGCTGGGGACCCTGTATGGACACGCACACTTAGATAGAAGAAACAGGCGCAGTCACAGCTGGGGACACTGTATAGACACTCACACTTAGATCGAAGGAACAGGCACACTCACAGCTGGGGACCCTGTATAGACACGCACAATTAGATAGAAGGAACAGGCGCAGTCACAGCTGGGGACCCTGTATAGACACGCACACTTAGATAGAAGAAACAGGCGCAGTCACAGCTGGGGACCCTGTATAGACACGCACACTTAGATAGAAGAAACAGGCACACTCACAGCTGGGGACCCTGTATAGACACTCATAATTAGATAGAAGAAACAGGCGCAGTCACAGCTGGGGACCCTGTATAGACACGCACACTTAGATAGAAGGAACAGGCACGCTCACAGCTGGGAACCCTGTATAGACACTCACACTTAGATAGAAGCAACAGGCACGCTCACAGCTGGGGACCCTGTATAGACACTCACACTTAGATAGAAGGAACAGGCACGCTCACAGCTGGCAACCCTGTATACACACTCACACTCAGATCGAAGAAACAGGCACGCTCACAGCTGGGGACCCTGTATAGACACTCACACTTAGATAGAAGGAACAGGCACGCTCACAGCTGGGGACCCTGTATAGACACTCACACTTAGATAGAAGGTACAGGCACGCTCACAGCTGGGGACCCTGTATAGTCACTCACACTTAGATCGAAGAAACAGGCACACTCACAGCTGGGGACCCTGTCTCGACACGCACACTTAGATAGAAGAAACAGGCACGCTCACAGCTGGGGACCCTGTCTCGACACGCACACTTAGATAGAAGGAACAGGCACGCTCACAGCTGGGGACCCTGTATAGACACTCACACTTAGATAGAAGGAACAGGCACGCTCACAGCTGGGGACCCTGTATAGACACTCACACTTAGATAGAAGGTACAGGCACGCTCACAGCTGGGGACCCTGTATAGTCACTCACACTTAGATCGAAGAAACAGGCACAGTCACAGCTGGGGACCCTGTATAGACAGGCACACTTAGATAGAAGCAACAGGCACGCTCACAGCTTGGGACCCTGTATAGACACTCACACTTAGATAGAAGCAACAGGCACTCTCACAGCTGGGGACCCTGTATAGACACTCACACTTAGAGAGAAGGAACAGGCACGCTCACAGCTGGGGACCCTGTATAGACACTCACACTTAGATAGAAGGAACAGGCACACTCACAGCTGGCAACCCTGTATACACACTCACACTTAGATCGAAGAAACAGGCACGCTCACAGCTGGGGACCCTGTATAGACACGCACACTTAGATAGAAGGAACAGGCACGCTCACAGCTGGGGACCCTGTATAGACACTCACACTTAGATAGAAGAAACAGGCACTCTCACAGCTGGGACCCTGTATAGACACTCACACTTAGATCGAAGGAACAGGCACGCTCACAGCTGGGGACCCTGTATAGACACGCACACTTAGATAGAAGGAACAGGTACGCTCACAGCTGGGGACCCTGTATAGACACGCACACTTAGATAGAAGGAACAGGCACACTCACAGCTGGGGACCCTGTATAGACACTCACACTTAGATAGAAGGAACAGGCACACTCACAGCTGGGGACCCTATATAGACACGCACACTTAGATAGAAGGAACAGGCACGCTCACAGCTGGGGACACTGTATAGACACTCACACTTAGATAGAAGGAACAGGCACGCTCACAGCTGGGAACCCTGTATAGACACTCACACTTAGATAGAAGGAACAGGCACGCTCACAGCTGGGGACCCTGTATAGACACGCACACTTAGATAGAAGGAACAGGCACACTCACAGCTGGGGACCCTGTATTGACACGCACACTTAGATAGAAGGAACAGGCACGCTCACAGCTGGGGACCCTGTATAGACACTCACACTTAGATAGAAGGAACAGGCGCAGTCACAGCTGGGGACCCTGTATACACACGCACACTTAGATAGAAGAAACAGGCACACTCACAGCTGGGGACCCTGTATAGACACGCACACTTAGATAGAAGGAACAGGCGCAGTCACAGCTGGGGACCCTGTATAGACACGCACACTTAGATAGAAGGAACAGGCGCAGTCACAGCTGGGGACCCTGTATACACACGCACACTTAGATAGAAGAAACAGGCACACTCACAGCTGGGGACCCTGTATAGACACGCACACTTAGATAGAAGAAACAGGCACGCTCACAGCTGTGAACCCTGTATAGACACTCACACTTAGATAGAAGAAACAGGCGCAGTCACAGCTGGGGACCCTGTATAGACACTCAACTTAGAGACAAGGAACAGGCACGCTCACAACAGGGGACCCTGTATAGACACGCACACTTAGATAGAAGAAACAGACGCAGTCACAGCTGGGGACCCTGTATTGACACTCACAATCAGATAGAAGGAACAGGCACGCTCACAGCTGGGGACCCTGTATAGACACTCACACTTAGATAGAAGGAACAGGCACGCTCACAGCTGGGGACCCTGTATAGACACTCACACTTAGATCGAAGAAACAGGCACACTCACAGCTGGGGACCCTGTATAGACACGCACACTTAGATAGAAGAAACAGGCACGCTCACAGCTTGGGACCCTGTATAGACACGCACACTTAGAGAGAAGGAACAGGCACGCTCACAGCTGGGGACCCTGTATAGACACTCACACTTAGATAGAAGGAACAGGCACGCTCACAGCTGGTGACCCTGTATAGACACTCACACTTAGATAGAAGGAACAGGCACGCTCACAGCTGGGGACCCTGTATAGACACTCACACTTAGATCGAAGAAACAGGCACACTCACAGCTGGGGACCCTGTAGAGACACGCACACTTAGATAGAAGGAACAGGCACGCTCAGAGCTGGGGACCCTGTATAGACACTCACACTTAGATAGAAGGAACAGGCACACTCACAGCTGGGGACCCTGTATAGACACGCACACTTAGATAGAAGGAACAGGCACAGTCACAGCTGGGGACCCTGTATAGACACTCACACTTAGATCGAAGGAACAGGCACACTCACAGCTGGGGACCCTGTATAGACACGCACACTTATAAACAAGCAACAGGCATGCTCACAGCTGGGAACCCTGTATAGACACTCACACTGAGATAGAAGGAACAGGCACGCTCACAGCTGGGGACCCTGTATAGACACTCACACTTAGATAGAAGGAACAGGCACACTCACAGCTGGGACCCTGTATAGACACTCACACTTAGATCGAAGGAACAGGCACACTCACAGCTGGGGACCCTGTATAGACACGCACACTTAGAGAGAAGGAACAGGCATGCTCACAGCTGGGGACCCTGTATAGACACGCACACTTAGATAGAAGGAACAGGCACGCTCACAGCTGGGGACCCTGTATAGACACGCACACTTAGATAGAAGAAACAGGCACGCTCACAGCTTGGGACCCTGTATAGACACTCACACTTAGATAGAAGCAACAGGCACTCTCACAGCTGGGGACCCTGTATAGACACTCACACTTAGATAGAAGGAACAGGCACGCTCACAGCTGGGGACCCTGTATAGACACTCACACTTAGATAGAAGGAACAGGCACACTCACAGCTGGCAACCCTGTATACACACTCACACTTCGATCGAAGAAACAGGCACGCTCACAGCTGGGGACCCTGTATAGACACGCACACTTAGATAGAAGGAACAGGCACGCTCACAGCTGGGGACCCTGTATAGACACGCACACTTAGATAGAAGGAACAGGCGCAGTCACAGCTGGGGACCCTGTATAGACACGCACACTTAGATAGAAGGAACAGGCGCAGTCACAGCTGGGGACCCTGTATACACACGCACACTTAGATAGAAGAAACAGGCACACTCACAGCTGGGGACCCTGTATAGACACGCACACTTAGATAGAAGAAACAGGCACGCTCACAGCTGTGAACCCTGTATAGACACTCACACTTAGATAGAAGAAACAGGCGCAGTCACAGCTGGGGACCCTGTATAGACACTCAACTTAGAGACAAGGAACAGGCACGCTCACAACAGGGGACCCTGTATAGACACGCACACTTAGATAGAAGAAACAGACGCAGTCACAGCTGGGGACCCTGTATAGACACTCACAATCAGATAGAAGGAACAGGCACGCTCACAGCTGGGGACCCTGTATAGACACTCACACTTAGATAGAAGGAACAGGCACGCTCACAGCTGGGGACCCTGAATAGACACTCACACTTAGATCGAAGAAACAGGCACACTCACAGCTGGGGACCCTGTATAGACACGCACACTTAGATAGAAGAAACAGGCACGCTCACAGCTTGGGACCCTGTATAGACACTCACACTTAGATAGAAGCAACAGGCACTCTCACAGCTGGGGACCCTGTATCGACACGCACACTTAGAGAGAAGGAACAGGCACGCTCACAGCTGGGGACCCTGTATAGACACGCACACTTAGATAGAAGGAACAGGCACGCTCACAGCTGGTGACCCTGTATAGACACTCACACTTAGATAGAAGGAACAGGCACGCTCACAGCTGGGGACCCTGTATAGACACTCACACTTAGATCGAAGAAACAGGCACACTCACAGCTGGGGACCCTGTAGAGACACGCACACTTAGATAGAAGAAACAGGCACGCTCAAAGCTTGGGACCCTGTATAGACACGCACACTTAGATCGAAGAAACAGGCACACTCACAGCTGGGGACCCTGTATAGACACGCACACTTAGATAGAAGAAACAGGCGCAATCACAGCTGGGGACCCTGTATAGACACTCACACTTAGATAGAAGGAACAGGCACGCTCAGAGCTGGGGACCCTGTATAGACACTCACACTTAGATAGAAGGAACAGGCACACTCACAGCTGGGGACCCTGTATAGACACGCACACTTAGATAGAAGGAACAGGCACAGTCACAGCTGGGGACCCTGTATAGACACTCACACTTAGATAGAAGGAACAGGCACAGTCACAGCTGGGGACCCTGTATAGACACTCACACTTAGATCGAAGGAACAGGCACACTCACAGCTGGGGACCCTGTATAGACACGCACACTTATAAACAAGCAACAGGCATGCTCACAGCTGGGAACCCTGTATAGACACTCACACTGAGATAGAAGGAACAGGCACGCTCACAGCTGGGGACCCTGTATAGACACTCACACTTAGATAGAAGGAACAGGCACACTCACAGCTGGGACCCTGTATAGACACTCACACTTAGATCGAAGGAACAGGCACACTCACAGCTGGGGACCCTGTATAGACACGCACACTTAGAGAGAAGGAACAGGCATGCTCACAGCTGGGGACCCTGTATAGACACGCACACTTAGATAGAAGGAACAGGCACGCTCACAGCTGGGGACACTGTATAGACACTCACACTTAGATAGAAGGAACAGGCAGGCTCACAGCTGGGGACCCTGTATAGACACTCACACTTAGATAGAAGGAACAGGCACGCTCACAGCTGGGGACCCTGTACAGACACTCACACTTAGATAGAAGGAACAGGCGCAGTCACAGCTGGGGACCCTGTATAGACACGCACACTTAGATAGAAGGAACAGGCACGCTCACAGCTGGGGACCCTGTACAGACACTCACACTTAGATAGAAGGAACAGGCGCAGTCACAGCTGGGGACCCTGTATCGACACGCACACATAGATAGAGACAACAGGCGCAGTCACAGCTGGGGACCCTGTATAGACACGCACACTTAGATAGAAGAAACAGGCGCAGTCACAGCTGGGGACCCTGTATAGACACGCACACGTAGATAGAAGAAACAGGCACGCTCACAGCTGGGGACCCTGTACAGACACTCACACCTAGATAGAAGGAACAGGCACGCTCAAAGCTGGGGACCCTGTATAGACCCTCACACTGAGATAGAAGAAACAGGCGCAGTCACAGCTGGGGACCCTGTATAGACACGCACACTTAGATAGAAGGAACAGGCACGCTCACAGCTGGGAACCCTGTATAGACACTCACACTTAGATAGAAGTATCAGGCGCAGTCACAGCTGGGGACCCTGTATAGACACGCACACTTAGATAGAAGAAACAGGCACAGTCACAGCTGGGGACACTGTATAGACACGCTCACTTAGATAGAAGAAACAGGCGCAGTCACAGCTGGGGACCCTGTATAGACACGCACACTTAGATAGAAGGAACAGGCACACTCACAGCTGGGGACCCTGTATGGACACGCACACTTAGATAGAAGAAACAGGCGCAGTCACAGCTGGGGACCCTGTATAGACACTCACACTTAGATCGAAGGAACAGGCACACTCACAGCTCGGGACCCTGTATAGACACTCACACTGAGATAGAAGGAACAGGCACGCTCACAGCTGGGGACCCTGTATAGACACTCACACTTAGATAGAAGGAACAGGCACGCTCACAGCTGGGGACCGTGTATAGACGAACACACTTAGATAGAAGAAACAGGCGCAGTCACAGCTGGGGACCCTGTATAGACACGCACACTGAGATAGAAGCAACAAACACACTCACAGCTGGGGACCCTGTATAGACACTCACACTTAGATAGAAGGAACAGTTACCCTCACAGCTGGGAACCCTGTATAGACACTCACACATAGATAGAAGGAACAGGCACGCTCACAGCTGGGGACCCTGTATAGACACGCACACTTAGATAGAAGGAACAGGCGCAGTCACAGCTGGGGACCCTGTATAGACACGCACACTTAGATAGAAGAAACAGGCGCAGTCACAGCTGGGGACCCTGTATAGACACGCACACTTAGATAGAAGAAACAGGCACACTCACAGCTGGGGACCCTGTATAGACACTCATACTTAGATAGAAGAAACAGGCGCAGTCACAGCTGGGGACCCTGTATAGACACGCACACTTAGATAGAAGGAACAGGCACGCTCACAGCTGGGGACCCTGTATAGACACGCACACTTAGATAGAAGAAACAGACACGCTCACAGCTGGGAACCCTGTATAGACACTCACACTTAGATAGAAGCAACAGGCACGCTCACAGCTGGGGACACTGTATAGACACTCACACTTAGATAGAAGGAACAGGCACGCTCACAGCTGGCAACCCTGTATACACACTCACACTTAGATCGAAGAAACAGGCACGCTCACAGCTGGGGACCCTGTATAGACACTCACACTTAGATAGAAGGAACAGGCACGCTCACAGCTGGGGACCCTGTATAGACACTCACACTTAGATAGAAGGTACAGGCACGCTCACAGCTGGGGACCCTGTATAGTCACTCACACTTAGATCGAAGAAACAGGCACACTCACAGCTGGGGACCCTGTATAGACACGCACACTTAGATAGAAGAAACAGGCACGCTCACAGCTTGGGACCCTGTATAGACACTCACACTTAGAGAGAAGCAACAGGCACTCTCACAGCTGGGGACCCTGTATAGACACTCACACTTAGAGAGAAGGAACAGGCACGCTCACAGCTGGGGACCCTGTATAGACACTCACACTTAGATAGAAGGAACAGGCACACTCACAGCTGGCAACCCTGTATACACACTCACACTTAGATCGAAGAAACAGGCACGCTCACAGCTGGGGACCCTGTATAGACACGCATACTTAGATAGAAGGAACAGGCACGCTCACAGCTGGGGACCCTGTATAGACACGCACACTTAGATAGAAGAAACAGGCACGCTCACAGCTGGGACCCTGTACAGACACTCACACTTAGATCGAAGGAACAGGCAGGCTCACAGCTGGGGACCCTGTATAGACACTCACACTTAGATAGAAGGAACAGGTACGCTCACAGCTGGGGACCCTGTATAGACACTCACACTTAGATAGAAGGAACAGGTACGCTCACAGATGGGGACCCTGTATAGACACGCACACTTAGATAGAAGGAACAGGCACGCTCACAGCTGGGGACCCTGTATAGACACTCACACTTAGATAGAAGGAACAGGCACGCTCACAGCTGGGGACACTGTATAGACACTCACACTTAGATAGAAGGAACAGGCAGGCTCACAGCTGGGAAACCTGTATAGACACTCACACTTAGATAGAAGGAACAGGCACGCTCACAGCTGGGGACCCTGTATAGACACGCACACTTAGATAGAAGAAACAGGCGCAGTCACAGCTGGGGACCCTGTATAGACACGCACACTTAGATAGAAGAAACAGGCGCAGTCACAGCTGGGGACCCTGTATAGACACTCACACTTAGAAAGTGGAAACAGGCACGCCCAGAGCTGGGGACCCTGTATAGACACTCAACTTAGATACAAGGAACAGGCACGCTCACAACAGGGGACCCTGTATAGACACGCACACTTAGATAGAAGAAACAGACGCAGTCACAGCTGGGGACCCTGTATAGACACTCACAATTAGATAGAAGGAACAGGCACGCTCACAGCTGGGGTCCCTGTATAGACACTCACACTTAGATAGAAGGAACAGGCACGCTCACAGCTGGGGACCCTGTATAGACACTCACACTTAGATCGAAGAAACAGGCACACTCACAGCTGGGGACCCTGTATAGACACGCACACTTAGATAGAAGAAACAGGCACGCTCACAGCTGGGGACCCTGTATAGACACGCACACTTATAAACAAGCAACAGGCATGCTCACAGCTGGGAACCCTGTATAGACACTCACACTGAGATAGAAGGAACAGGCACGCTCACAGCTGGGGACCCTGTATAGACACTCACACTTAGATAGAAGGAACAGGCACACTCACAGCTGGGACCCTGTATAGACACTCACACTTAGATCGAAGGAACAGGCACACTCACAGCTGGGGACCCTGTATAGACACGCACACTTAGAGAGAAGGAACAGGCATGCTCACAGCTGGGGACCCTGTATAGACACGCACACTTAGATAGAAGGAACAGGCACGCTCACAGCTGGGGACACTGTATAGACACTCACACTTAGATAGAAGGAACAGGCAGGCTCACAGCTGGGGACCCTGTATAGACACTCACACTTAGATAGAAGGAACAGGCACGCTCACAGCTGGGGACCCTGTACAGACACTCACACTTAGATAGAAGGCACAGGCACGCTCACAGCTGGGGACCCTGTACAGACACTCACACTTAGATAGTAGAAACCGGTGCAGTCACAGCTGGGGACCCTGTATAGACACGCACACTTAGATAGAAGGAACAGGCACGCTCACAGCTGGGGACCCTGTACAGACACTCACACTTAGATAGAAGGAACAGGCGCAGTCACAGCTGGGGACCCTGTATCGACACGCACACATAGATAGAGACAACAGGCGCAGTCACAGCTGGGGACCCTGTATAGACACGCACACTTAGATAGAGGAAACAGGCGCAGTCACAGCTGGGGACCCTGTATAGACACGCACACGTAGATAGAAGAAACAGGCACGCTCACAGCTGGGGACCCTGTACAGACACTCACACCTAGATAGAAGGAACAGGCACGCTCAAAGCTGGGGACCCTGTATAGACCCTCACACTGAGATAGAAGAAACAGGCGCAGTCACAGCTGGGGACCCTGTATAGACACGCACACTTAGATAGAAGGAACAGGCACGCTCACAGCTGGGAACCCTGTATAGACACTCACACTTAGATAGAAGTATCAGGCGCAGTCACAGCTGGGGACCCTGTATAGACACGCACACTTAGATAGAAGAAACAGGCACAGTCACAGCTGGGGACACTGTATAGACACGCTCACTTAGATAGAAGAAACAGGCGCAGTCACAGCTGGGGACCCTGTATAGACACGCACACTTAGATAGAAGGAACAGGCACACTCACAGCTGGGGACCCTGTATGGACACGCACACTTAGATAGAAGAAACAGGCGCAGTCACAGCTGGGGACCCTGTATAGACACTCACACTTAGATCGAAGGAACAGGCACACTCACAGCTGGGGACCCTGTATAGACACTCACACTGAGATAGAAGGAACAGGCACGCTCACAGCTGGGGACCCTGTATAGACACTCACACTTAGATAGAAGGAACAGGCACGCTCACAGCTGGGGACCGTGGATACGAACACACTTAGATAGAAGAAACAGGCGCAGTCACAGCTGGGGACCCTGTATAGACACGCACACTGAGATAGAAGCAACAAACACACTCACAGCTGGGGACCCTGTATAGACACGCACACTTAGATAGAAGAAACAGGCGCAGTCACAGCTGAGGACCCTGTCTAGACACGCACACTTAGATAGAAGGAACAGTTACCCTCACAGCTGGGAACCCTGTATAGACACTCACACATTGATAGAAGGAACAGGCACGCTCACAGCTGGGGACCCTGTATAGACACGCACACTTAGATAGAAGGAACAGGCGCAGTCACAGCTGGGGACCCTGTATAGACACGCACACTTAGATAGAAGAAACAGGCGCAGTCACAGCTGGGGACCCTGTATAGACACGCACACTTAGATAGAAGAAACAGGCACACTCACAGCTGGGGACCCTGTATAGACACTCATACTTAGATAGAAGAAACAGGCGCAGTCACAGCTGGGGACCCTGTATAGACACGCACACTTAGATAGAAGGAACAGGCACGCTCACAGCTGGGGACCCTGTATAGACACGCACACTTAGATAGAAGAAACAGACACGCTCACAGCTGGGAACCCTGTATAGACACTCACACTTAGATAGAAGCAACAGGCACGCTCACAGCTGGGGACACTGTATAGACACTCACACTTAGATAGAAGGAACAGGCACGCTCACAGCTGGCAACCCTGTATACACACTCACACTTAGATCGAAGAAACAGGCACGCTCACAGCTGGGGACCCTGTATAGACACTCACACTTAGATAGAAGGTACAGGCACGCTCACAGCTGGGGACCCTGTATAGTCACTCACACTTAGATCGAAGAAACAGGCACACTCACAGCTGGGGACCCTGTATAGACACGCACACTTAGATAGAAGGAACAGGCACACTCACAGCTGGGGACCCTGTATAGACACTCACACTTAGAGAGAAGGAACAGGCACGCTCACAGCTGGGGACCCTGTATAGACACTCACACTTAGATAGAAGGAACAGGCACACTCACAGCTGGGGACCCTGTATAGTCACTCACACTTAGATCGAAGAAACAGACACGCTCACAGCTGGGGACCCTGTATAGACACGCACACTTAGATAGAAGAAACAGGCACGCTCACAGCTTGGGACCCTGTATAGACACTCACACTTAGAGAGAAGGAACAGGCACGCTCACAGCTGGGGACCCTGTATAGACACTCACACTTAGATAGAAGGAACAGGCACACTCACAGCTGGCAACCCTGTATACACACTCACACTTAGATCGAAGAAACAGGCACGCTCACAGCTGGGGACCCTGTATAGACACGCATACTTAGATAGAAGGAACAGGCACGCTCACAGCTGGGGACCCTGTATAGACACGCACACTTAGATCGAAGGAACAGGCACGCTCACAGCTGGCAACCCTGTATACACACTCACGCTTAGATCGAAGAAACAGGCACGCTCACAGCTGGGGACCCTGTATAGACACGCACACTTAGATAGAAGGAACAGGCACGGTCACAGCTGGGGACCCTGTATAGACACTCACACTTAGATAGAAGAAACAGGCACTCTCACAGCTGGGACCCTGTACAGACACTCACACTTAGATCGAAGGAACAGGCAGGCTCACAGCTGGGGACCCTGTATAGACACTCACACTTAGATAGAAGGAACAGGTACGCTCACAGCTGGGGACCCTGTATAGACACGCACACTTAGATAGAAGGAACAGGTACGCTCACAGCTGGGGACCCTGTATAGACACGCACACTTAGATAGAAGGAACAGGCACGCTCACAGCTGGGGACACTGTATAGACACTCACACTTAGATAGAAGGAACAGGCAGGCTCACAGCTGGGAAACCTGTATAGACACTCACACTTAGATAGAAGGAACAGGCACGCTCACAGCTGGGGACCCTGTATAGACACGCACACTTAGATAGAAGAAACAGACGCAGTCACAGCTGGGGACCCTGTATAGACACGCACACTTAGATAGAAGAAACAGGCGCAGTCACAGCTGGGGACCCTGTATAGACACTCACACTTAGAAAGTGGAAACAGGCACGCCCAGAGCTGGGGACCCTGTATAGACACTCAACTTAGATACAAGGAACAGGCACGCTCACAACAGGGGACCCTGTATAGACACGCACACTTAGATAGAAGAAACAGACGCAGTCACAGCTGGGGACCCTGTATAGACACTCACAATTAGATAGAAGGAACAGGCACGCTCACAGCTGGGGTCCCTGTATAGACACTCACACTTAGATAGAAGGAACAGGCACGCTCACAGCTGGGGACCCTGTATAGACACTCACACTTAGATCGAAGAAACAGGCACACTCACAGCTGGGGACCCTGTATAGACACGCACACTTAGATAGAAGAAACAGGCACGCTCACAGCTTGGGACCCTGTATAGACACTCACACTTAGATAGAAGCAACAGGCACTCTCACAGCTGGGGACCCTGTATAGACACTCACACTTAGATAGAAGAAACAGGCACAGTCACAGCTGGGGACACTGTATAGACACGCTCACTTAGATAGAAGAAACAGGCGCAGTCACAGCTGGGGACCCTGTATAGACACGCACACTTAGATAGAAGGAACAGGCACACTCACAGCTGGGGACCCTGTATGGACACGCACACTTAGATAGAAGAAACAGGCGCAGTCACAGCTGGGGACCCTGTATAGACACTCACACTTAGATCGAAGGAACAGGCACACTCACAGCTGGGGACCCTGTATAGACACTCACACTGAGATAGAAGGAACAGGCACGCTCACAGCTGGGGACCCTGTATAGACACTCACACTTAGATAGAAGGAACAGGCACGCTCACAGCTGGGGACCGTGTATAGACGAACACACTTAGATAGAAGAAACAGGCGCAGTCACAGCTGGGGACCCTGTATAGACACGCACACTGAGATAGAAGCAACAAACACACTCACAGCTGGGGACCCTGTATAGACACGCACACTTAGATAGAAGAAACAGGCGCAGTCACAGCTGAGGACCCTGTCTAGACACGCACACTTAGATAGAAGGAACAGTTACCCTCACAGCTGGGAACCCTGTATAGACACTCACACATAGATAGAAGGAACAGGCACGCTCACAGCTGGGGACCCTGTATAGACACGCACACTTAGATAGAAGGAACAGGCGCAGTCACAGCTGGGGACCCTGTATAGACACGCACACTTAGATAGAAGAAACAGGCGCAGTCACAGCTGGGGACCCTGTATAGACACGCACACTTAGATAGAAGAAACAGGCACACTCACAGCTGGGGACCCTGTATAGACACTCATACTTAGATAGAAGAAACAGGCGCAGTCACAGCTGGGGACCCTGTATAGACACGCACACTTAGATAGAAGGAACAGGCACGCTCACAGCTGGGGACCCTGTATAGACACGCACACTTAGATAGAAGAAACAGACACGCTCACAGCTGGGAACCCTGTATAGACACTCACACTTAGATAGAAGCAACAGGCACGCTCACAGCTGGGGACACTGTATAGACACTCACACTTAGATAGAAGGAACAGGCACGCTCACAGCTGGCAACCCTGTATACACACTCACACTTAGATCGAAGAAACAGGCACACTCACAGCTGGGGACCCTGTATAGACACGCACACTTAGATAGAAGAAACAGGCACGCTCACAGCTTGGGACCCTGTATAGACACTCACACTTAGAGAGAAGCAACAGGCACTCTCACAGCTGGGGACCCTGTATAGACACTCACACTTAGATCGAAGGAACAGGCACGCTCACAGCTGGGGACCCTGTATAGACACTCACACTTAGATAGAAGGAACAGGCACACTCACAGCTGGCAACCCTGTATACACACTCACACTTAGATCGAAGAAACAGGCACGCTCACAGCTGGGGACCCTGTATAGACACGCATACTTAGATAGAAGGAACAGGCACGCTCACAGCTGGGGACCCTGTATAGACACGCACACTTAGATCGAAGGAACAGGCACGCTCACAGCTGGCAACCCTGTATACACACTCACGCTTAGATCGAAGAAACAGGCACGCTCACAGCTGGGGACCCTGTATAGACACGCACACTTAGATAGAAGGAACAGGCACGCTCACAGCTGGGGACCCTGTATAGACACTCACACTTAGATAGAAGAAACAGGCACTCTCACAGCTGGGACCCTGTACAGACACTCACACTTAGATAGAAGGAACAGGCAGGCTCACAGCTGGGGACCCTGTATAGACACTCACACTTAGATAGAAGGAACAGGCACGCTCACAGCTGGGGACCCTGTATAGACACTCACACTTAGATAGAAGAAACAGGCACTCTCACAGCTGGGACCCTGTACAGACACTCACACTTAGATAGAAGGAACAGGCACGCTCACAGCTGGGGACCCTGTATAGACACGCACACTTAGATAGAAGGAACAGGTACGCTCACAGCTGGGGACCCTGTATAGACACGCACACTTAGATAGAAGGAACAGGCACGCTCACAGCTGGGGACACTGTATAGACACTCACACTTAGATAGAAGGAACAGGCAGGCTCACAGCTGGGAAACCTGTATAGACACTCACACTTAGATAGAAGGAACAGGCACGCTCACAGCTGGGGACCCTGTATAGACACGCACACTTAGATAGAAGAAACAGGCGCAGTCACAGCTGGGGACCCTGTATAGACACGCACACTTAGATAGAAGAAACAGGCGCAGTCACAGCTGGGGACCCTGTATAGACACTCACACTTAGAAAGTGGAAACAGGCACGCCCAGAGCTGGGGACCCTGTATAGACACTCAACTTAGATACAAGGAACAGGCACGCTCACAACAGGGGACCCTGTATAGACACGCACACTTAGATAGAAGAAACAGACGCAGTCACAGCTGGGGACCCTGTATAGACACTCACAATTAGATAGAAGGAACAGGCACGCTCACAGCTGGGGTCCCTGTATAGACACTCACACTTAGATAGAAGGAACAGGCACGCTCACAGCTGGGGACCCTGTATAGACACTCACACTTAGATCGAAGAAACAGGCACACTCACAGCTGGGGACCCTGTATAGACACGCACACTTAGATAGAAGAAACAGGCACGCTCACAGCTTGGGACCCTGTATAGACACTCACACTTAGATAGAAGCAACAGGCACTCTCACAGCTGGGGACCCTGTATAGACACTCACACTTAGAGAGAAGGAACAGGCACGCTCACAGCTGGGGACCCTGTATAGACACTCACACTTAGATAGAAGGAACAGGCACGCTCACAGCTGGGGACCCTGTATAGACACTCACACTTAGATAGAAGGAACAGGCACGCTCACAGCTGGGGACCCTGTATAGACACTCACACTTAGATCGAAGAAACAGGCACACTCACAGCTGGGGACCCTGTATAGACACTCACACTTAGAGAGAAGGAACAGGCACGCTCACAGCTGGGGACCCTGTATAGACACGCACACTTAGATAGAAGGAACAGGCACGCTCACACCTGGGGACCCTGTATAGACACGCACACTTAGATAGAAGAAACAGGCATGCTCACAGCTGGGGACCCTGTATAGACACTCACACTGAGAAAGAGTGAAAAGACACGTTCACAGCTGGGGACCCTGTATAGACACGCACACTTAGATAGAAGAAACAGGCACGCTCACAGCTTGGGACCCTGTATAGACACGCACACTTAGATCGAAGAAACAGGCACACTCACAGCTGGGGACCCTGTATAGACACGCACACTTAGATAGAAGGAACATGCAGGCTCACAGCTGGGGACCCTGTATAGACACTCACCCTTAGATAGAAGGAACAGGCACACTCACAGCTGGGGACCCTGTATAGACACGCACACTTAGATAGAAGAAACAGGCGCAGTCACAGCTGGGGACCCTGTATAGACACTCACACTTAGATCGAAGGAACAGGCACGCTCACAGCTGGGGACCCTGTATAGACACTCACACTGAGAAAGAGTGAAAAGACACGTTCACAGCTGGGGACCCTGTATAGACACGCACACTTAGATAGAAGAAACAGGCACGCTCACAGCTTGGGACCCTGTATAGACACGCACACTTAGATCGAAGAAACAGGCACACTCACAGCTGGGGACCCTGTATAGACACGCACACTTAGATAGAAGGAACATGCAGGCTCACAGCTGGGGACCCTGTATAGACACTCACACTTAGATAGAAGGAACAGGCACACTCACAGCTGGGGACCCTGTATAGACACGCACACTTAGATAGAAGAAACAGGCGCAGTCACAGCTGGGGACCCTGTATAGACACTCACACTTAGATCGAAGGAACAGGCACACTCACAGCTGGGGACCCTGTATAGACACGCACACTTATATAGAAGCAACAGGCATGCTCACAGCTGGGGACCCTGTATAGACACGCACACTTATATAGAAGCAACAGGCACGCTCACAGCTGGGGACCCTGTATAGACAGGCACACTTAGATAGAAGGAACAGGCACGCTCACAGCTGGGGACCCTGTATAGACACTCACACTGAGAAAGAGTGAAAAGACACGTTCACAGCTGGGGACCCTGTATAGACACGCACACTTAGATAGAAGAAACAGGCACGCTCACAGCTTGGGACCCTGTATAGACACGCACACTTAGATCGAAGAAACAGGCACACTCACAGCTGGGGACCCTGTATAGACACGCACACTTAGATAGAAGGAACATGCAGGCTCACAGCTGGGGACCCTGTATAGACACTCACACTTAGATAGAAGGAACAGGCACACTCACAGCTGGGGACCCTGTATAGACACGCACACTTAGATAGAAGAAACAGGCGCAGTCACAGCTGGGGACCCTGTATAGACACTCACACTTAGATCGAAGGAACAGGCACACTCACAGCTGGGGACCCTGTATAGACACGCACACTTATATAGAAGCAACAGGCATGCTCACAGCTGGGGACCCTGTATAGACACTCACACTGAGATAGAAGGAACAGGCACACTCACAGCTGGGGACCCTGTATAGACACTCACAGTTAGATAGAAGGGACAGGCACACTCACAGCGGGGACCCTGTATAGACACTCACACTTAGATCGAAGGAACAGGCACGCTCACAGCTGGGGACCCTGTATAGACACTCACACTTAGAGAGAAGGAACAGGCATGCTCACAGCTGGGGACCCTGTATAGACACGCACACTTAGATAGAAGGAACAGGCACGCTCACAGCTGGGGACACTGTATAGACACGCACACTTAGAGAGAAGGAACAGGCATGCTCACAGCTGGGGACCCTGTATAGACACGCACACTTAGATAGAAGGAACAGGCACGCTCACAGCTGGGGACACTGCATAGACACTCACACTTAGATAGAAGGAACAGGCAGGCTCACAGCTGGGGACCCTGTATAGACACTCACACTTAGATAGAAGGAACAGGTACGCTCATAGCTGGGGACCCTGTATAGACACGCACACTTAGATAGAAGGAACAGGCACGCTCACAGCTGGGGACCCTGTATAGACACGCACACTTAGATAGAAGGAACAGGCACGCTCACAGCTGGGGACACTGTATAGACACTCACACTTAGATAGAAGGAACAGGCAGGCTCACAGCTGGGAACCCTGTATAGACACTCACACTTAGATAGAAGGAACAGGCACGCTCACAGCTGGGGACCCTGTATAGACACGCACACTTCGATAGAAGAAACAGGCGCAGTCACAGTTGGGGACCCAGTATAGACACACACACTTAGATAGAAGGAACAGGCACGCTCACAGCTGGGGACCCTGTATAGACACGCACACTTAGATAGAAGAAACAGGCACACTCACAGCTGGGGACCCTGTATAGACACTCACACTTCGATAGAAGAAACAGGCGCAGTCACAGTTGGGGACCCAGTATAGACACACACACTTAGATAGAAAGAACAGGCACGCTCACAGCTGGGGACCCTGTATAGACACGCACACTTAGATAGAAGGAACAGGCACAGTCACAGCTGGGGACCCTGTATAGACACTCACACTTAGATAGAAGGAACAGGCACGCTCACAGCTGGGGACCCTGTATAGACACGCACACTTAGATAGAAGAAACAGGCGCAGTCACAGCTGGGGACCCTGTATAGACACTCACACTTAGATAGAAGAAACAGGCACACTCACAGCTGGGGACCCTGTATAGACACTCACACTTTGATAGAAAAAAAGGCGCAGTCACAGTTGGGGACCCAGTATAGACACTCACACTTAGATAGAAGGAACAGGCACGCTCACAGCTGGGGACCCTGTATAGACACGCACACTTAGATAGAAGAAACAGACACGCTCACAGCTGTGAACCCTGTATAGACACTCACACTTAGATAGAAGCAACAGGCACACTCACAGATGGGGACCCTGTATAGACACGCACACTTAGATAGAAGAAACAGACACGCTCACAGCTGTGAACCCTGTATAGACACTCACACTGAGAAAGAGTGAACAGACACGCTCACAGCTGGGGACCCTGTATAGACACGCACACTTAGATCGAAGAAACAGGCACACTCACAGCTGGGGACCCTGTATAGACACGCACACTTAGATAGAAGGAACATGCAGGCTCACAGCTGGGGACCCTGTATAGACACTCACACTTAGATAGAACGAACAGGCACACTCACAGCTGGGGACCCTGTATAGACACGCACACTTAGATAGAAGAAACAGGCGCAGTCACAGCTGGGGACCCTGTATAGACACTCACAATTAGATCGAAGGAACAGGCACACTCACAGCTGGGGACCCTGTATAGACACGCACACTTATATAGAAGCAACAGGCATGCTCACAGCTGGGGACCCTGTATAGACACTCACACTGAGATAGAAGGAACAGGCGCAGTCACAGCTGGGGACCCTGTATTGACACTCACACTTAGAAAGTGGAAACAGGCACGCCCAGAGCTGGGGACCCTGTATAGACACTCAACTTAGAGACAAGGAACAGTCACGCTCACAACAGGGGACCCTGTATAGACACTCACACTTAGATAGAAGAAACAGACGCAGTCACAGCTGGGGACCCTGTATACACACGCACAATTAGATAGAAGGAACAGGCACGCTCACAGCTGGGGACCCTGTATAGACACTCACACTTAGATAGAAGGAACAGACACGCTCACAGCTGGGGACCCTGTATAGACACTCACACTTAGATAGAAGAAACAGGCGCAATCACAGCTGGGGACCCTGTATACACACGCACACTTAGATAGAAGGAACAGGCACGCTCACAGCTGGGGACCCTGTATAGACACGCACACTTAGATAGAAGAAACAGACGCAGTCAGAGCTGGGGACCCTGTATACACACGCACAATTAGATAGAAGGAACAGGCACGCTCACAGCTGGGGACCCTGTATAGACACTCACACTTAGATAGAAGAAACAGACGCAGTCACAGCTGGGGACCCTGTATACACACGCACAATTAGATAGAAGGAACAGGCACACTCACAGCTGGGGACCCTGTATAGACACGCACACTTAGAGAGAAGGAACAGGCATGCTCACAGCTGGGGACCCTGTATAGACACGCACACTTAGATAGAAGGAACAGGCACGCTCACAGCTGGGGACACTGTATAGACACTCACACTTAGATAGAAGGAACAGGCAGGCTCACAGCTGGGGACCCTGTATAGACACTCACACTTAGATAGAAGAAACAGGCGCAATCACAGCTGGGGACCCTGTATACACACGCACACTTAGATAGAAGGAACAGGCACACTCACAGCTGGGGAGCCTGTATAGACACACACACTGAGATAGAAGGAACAGGCGCAGTCACAGCTGGGGACCCTGTATAGACACTCACACTTAGATAGAAGGAACAGGCATGCTCACAGCTGGGGACCCTGTATAGACACTCACACTTAGATAGAAGGAACAGGCACACTCACAGCTGGGACCCTGTATAGACACTCACACTTAGATAGAAGGAACAGGCACACTCACAGCTGGGGACCCTGTATAGACACGCACACTTAGAGAGAAGGAACAGGCATGCTCACAGCTGGGGACCCTGTATAGACACGCACACTTAGATAGAAGGAACAGGCACGCTCACAGCTGGGGACACTGTATAGACACTCACACTTAGATAGAAGGAACAGGCAGGCTCACAGCTGGGGACCCTGTATAGACACTCACACTTAGATAGAAGGAACAGGCACGCTCACAGCTGGGGACCCTGTATAGACACTCACACTTCGATAGAAGGAACAGGTACGCTCACAGTTGGGGACACTGTATAGACACTCACACTTAGATAGAAGGAACAGACACGCTCACAGCTGGGGACACTGTATAGACACTCACACTTAGATAGAAGGAACAGGCACACTCACAGCTGGGGACACTGTATAGACACTCACACTTAGATAGAAGGAACAGGCACGCTCACAGCTGGGGACACTGTATAGACACTCACACTTAGATAGAAGGAACAGACACGCTCACAGCTGGGGACACTGTATAGACACTCACACTTAGATAGAAGGAACAGGCACGCTCACAGCTGGGGACACTGTATAGACACTCACACTTAGATAGAAGGAACAGGCACGCTCACAGCTGGGAATATCTATATTCAAACTTGTGGTTAGAACAGTCTCCCTCCCAACAGGAGAGGGAATCACACCAGCCTCCTGGGGAATTTATACAGACACTCAACCTGAATGGGGATCAGTCCCACTCACAGCTGGGGACAGTAAAGAGACAGTTAAACCTACGATGGGAGCAGTCAGCCTCACAGGAGGGTTGTGCTCACACCTACAACGAGTGCAGGCACACTGAAACTGGGGACTGTGCTCACCCTCAATCCTGTAAAAGTATGTTTCACACTCACAATCGGGGACTGTATTTTCACACTCAACCTTGGAGTGGGAACAGTCACTCTCCTAACTGCGGACGTATTGGTGCACAGTTGAGGAGCAGGGAAACACACACTCAGTAATGGAGAGGGAAGAGTCACACTCACATCCGGGATGTGTAAACTGAAATTCAGACTTGACGTGGGATCAGTCACACTCACCACTGGGGACTGTATATAGATGCTCAAACCTGGCACCAGGCACATTCACAACTGGAGACAACAGAGAGACATTCAAACCTACAATGGGATCAGGCAGACTTATAATGGGAGGATGTGTAAGGACACACAAACCTGTAGATGGAACAGGCACACTCCAATCTGGGGACTGCATATTGACGGTTAAAGCTAAGCGGGCAACGAGCGCCCTCAAAACTCAGGACTGGATATTTCACTGAAACGTGGAGGTCAACAGGCACACAGACAACTCTGTCCTGTCCACTGACACTCAAACTTGTCGAGGGAACTGAAACACTCACACCTCAGGTCTGTAGATTGTCATTCAATCCTGCAGTGATTACAGTCACACTCACAAATGGGGACTGTGTACTGACACTCAAACCTATCGACTCAGAACAGACACACTCAAAACTGGGGACTGTATATTGACAATTAAACATAGAGACGCAACAGGCGTACTCAGAACGAGGGACTGTATAAAACCACTCACACCTGGGGAGGGGACAGGCACTGTCACAAGTTGGGACTTGATATGGACACTTAAACCTGGAGAAGCACAGGCACTCTCTCAGCTGGGGACTGTAGCTTGTCATTCGAACCTACAGGCGCACTGACACCTGGGAACTGTTCACTGACAGTTAAACACAAAGATTTGAGACACACACAGACAAATGGGGATTGAATGTTGACATTTAAACCATTTAAGGGAACAACTGGGGACTGTATATAGGCACTGAAACCTGGGAGAGGGAACAGATACAGTCACAACTGGGGACTGTGTGTTGACACTCAGACCTGGGGAGAGCAGACATTCAAACCTACAGTGGGAACAGTCACACTCACAACTGGGGACTGTATATTGCACTCAAGCATGGAGAGGGAACAGGCACACTCACGAGTGGGGACTGTTTATCGTCACTCACGTTTGGAGAGGGAACAGGCACACAACCATCTCGGGACAGCAGAGGGAACAAAGCCTGTCGGGTCTAGGGACTGCTCGGTCACTCACACTTCGAAAGGGAAGAGTCACACTCACAAATGGGGACTGTACGTTGACACACAAACCTGGAATTGGCGCGAGCCCTGTGACAATTGGGTCGCTACAGGGGCACGTCATTCTTGCAGCCAAGCGGGGAAGTCTTTCGGGGACCTGTCCATCGCTTGGGGTGGCACACTCACAAGCAGTTGACCAAACTCTGAAAAGGCAGTTGGGTCACTCAGGAGGTGGGTGGGGGTACACTTACCTGGGGAGGGGGGGTTAAATGACCAATTCACAGCAGTGGAACAAAGACACACTCAACCCTGAAGCTTGGACTACCGCAGAACTGGACCACACCCACAATCCCTCAAGCTCAGCAACTACACGCATTCCAGGGAAGGGCAGTGCAAGCTCAGGGAACAGTGCAGCGACCCCCAAATCTAGGAACGCTCGCGGGTGCGCAGGAGACGCTCATACGAGGAGGGCGAACTGACAACACTCCAAATGGACGCACGTTTCTGGATGGGAGCAGAGACTCTGACACCACCGACGCTGGGAGGCCCACAAAGAGGAAGTCGAAGTTGTCACCTTCCAAGGGTTCCGTTCGGCCACATTTGGAATACGGCTTACAGTTCCGGTCGTCACCTTACCCAAAGGGATGTGTACGGTTTGGAGAGGGAGCATCGGGGGGGTGGGGGGTTCACCCAGGATGTTGCCTGCTGTGGAGGGTGCTAGCTAAGAGGAGAGGTTGAGTTGGTTAGGACTATTTTCATTTGTTCAAAGTCAAAGCACACTCTCGGCCTTAGAACGGACCGATAATCTCACAGCTGGAAGGGGGGGAGGTGTAAGGAAATCTCACACACCAATCTGCTCAGAAGCCAAGCCAACGCGCACAGAGTTTGACCAAGATAAAGACTCTCCCATCAGGGGGGGGAGAGGGGGTGACTGAATTAAGCCGTACATGATGACTGTTCAGAGGAGGGGGGCCTGGATTCCAGAATTTCGGAGTCTGCCTTCCGAAAGAGAGATGGAGCATTCCAGGTCTCTGGAAATTCCAGGATCAGGGTCCTGGTGTTTCAAATGCATATCAATGTAGTCTTGGTCAACAAAGCTTTGATTTGTTTGCATCGAGTGAAACTCTGATGTTAGCTCCTTCCTTTGATAGGTGACTGCACCGTGCCCGACTGTGCTTGTGACTGCACACACATGAGGGTTTTTTTCATGAATAAAGTGGAGTTTTGAAATGAAAGAACGAGGCAGCTTATTGAAAATGACTTGCCTCATACGGGGCGTGAGTCTCTGGAACCGACTGGGGTCGCTGAGTCATCTTGAAGAGAAGGGCTGGAATGTGTAATGGGTTGGAGGGTGATGGGGAGTAAGGCAGGAAAGTGGAGCTGAGGCAGGGATAAGGTCAGCCATTGAATGGAGAGCAGGCTCAAGGGGTTGAATAGCCTCCTCCTGTTCCTAGCTCTGATGGTCATGTGTACACAATAGGGCTGGAGATTATTCTGGACTCAGTGGGGGGGTCAGATGGATGGAGAGATGGAAAAATACACACACACACACACACACACACACACACGTACACACACACACACATGTACACAAACCTACAGACACACGTACACAGACACACATGCACAAACACAAGCACACACACACAGACACACACACAGAGGGTGAGAGAGACAGAGACAGAGATGAGACACAGACACAGAGACAGAGAGAGAGACACACACACACATACACAGAGACAGACACCACACACAGATACAGAGGCACAGACACACACACATGTATAGAGAGAGAGAGACACAGGCACACAGAGACACACATACACACACAGACACATGTATACACACATACAGACACACACATGCATACACACATACAGACACACGTACACAGACACAGACACACTTGTATATACACACACACACACACACACACAGTCCAAGCAAGTCCAGAGCAAACAAGGACACAATAAAACGACCAGACAGTGAGGGTTTTAAAATGTAGTGGAGTCACATCAGTGATGGGCACATCAAAACCACATCCGACTTGGGAAATCCAAACCTCTTCACTGCTCTCTGCCGAAGTCGAGACGTTTTCCTCAGGCCTGCCTCAGCCTGACCGAAGGCAGCAGACTGTGCCTCCTTCCCTTCCTCACCCAGCTCTCCGTTCGCAGCCGGGGACTTGCTCTCGCGCTGTCTTCGCTGCCGACCTCACTGCAAAACCTTCCGACGCCGCGTTCGGATAAACTACAGAAATCAAACTTCCCTGCCATTATCCACGTCAGAGACACCGAGAGGAACCCAGAGGGGGAGAGACGAAACGCAGTAACACTTCAGTGTCATCATGGTGGATCACACACGGTTAATCACCAAGGGAATACTGAGCAATGAAACAGGAGTAATCCTGGTGCGAGACTGACAGAGTGGCACAGTGGTTAGCACCGCTGTCTCACATGAGGGCAGCACGGTGGCACAGTGGTTAGCACTGCTGTCTCACATGAGCGCAGCACGGTGGCACAGTGGTTAGCACTGCTGTCTCACATGAGGGCAGCACGGTGGCACAGTGGTTAGCACTGCTGTCTCACATGAGGGCAGCACAGTGGCACAGTGGTTAGCACTGCTGTCTCACATGAACGCAGCACGATGGCACAGTGGTTAGCACTGTTGTCTCACATGAACGCAGCACGATGGCACAGTGGTTAGCACTGCTGCCTCACATAAGGGCAGCATGGTGGCACAGTGGTTAGCACTGCTGTCTCACATGAGCGCAGCACAGTGGCACAGTGGTTAGCACTGTTGTCTCACATGAGGGCAGCACGGTGGCACAGTGGTTAGCACTGCTGTCTCACATGAGCGCAGCACAGTGGCACAGTGGTTAGCACTGCTGTCTCACATGAGCGCAGCACAGTGGCACAGTGGTTAGCACTGCTGTCTCACATAAGGGCAGCACGGTGGCACAGTGGTTAGCACTGTTGTCTCACATGAACGCAGCACAGTGGCACAGTGGTTAGCACTGTTGTCTCACATGAACGCAGCACGATGGCACAGTGGTTAGCACTGCTGTCTCACATAAGGGCAGCACGGTGGCACAGTGGTTAGCACTGCTGTCTCACATGAGGGCAGCACGGTGGCACAGTGGTTAGCACTGCTGTCTCACATGAGGGCAGCACGGTGGCACAGTGGTTAGCACTGCTGTCTCACATGAGGGCAGCACGGTGGCACAGTGGTTAGCACTGTTGTCTCACATAAGGGCAGCACGGTGGCACAGTGGTTAGCACTGCTGTCTCACATAAGGGCAGCATGGTGGCACAGTGGTTAGCGCTGCTGTCTCACATGAGGGCAGCACGGTGGCACAGTGGTTAGCACTGCTGTCTCACATAAGGGCAGCACGGTGGCACAGTGGTTAGCACTGCTGTCTCACATGAGGGCAGCACGGTGGCACAGTGGTTAGCACTGCTGTCTCACATGAGGGCAGCACGGTGGCACAGTGGTTAGCACTGCTGTCTCACATGAGGGCAGCACGGTGGCACAGTGGTTAGCACTGCTGTCTCACATGAGGGCAGCACGGTGGCACAGTGGTTAGCACTGTTGTCTCACATAAGGGCAGCACGGTGGCACAGTGGTTAGCACTGCTGTCTCACATAAGGGCAGCATGGTGGCACAGTGGTTAGCACTGCTGTCTCACATAAGGGCAGCATGGTGGCACAGTGGTTAGCACTGTTGTCTCACATAAGGGCAGCACGGTGGCACAGTGGTTAGCACTGCTGTCTCACATAAGGGCAGCACGGTGGCACAGTGGTTAGCACTGTTGTCTCACATAAGGGCAGCATGGTGGCACAGTGGTTAGCACTGTTGTCTCACATGAGGGCAGCACAGTGGCACAGTGGTTAGCACTGTTGTCTCACATGAGGGCAGCACGGTGGCACAGTGGTTAGCACTGCTGTCTCACATGAGCGCAGCACGGTGGCACAGTGGTTAGCACTGCTGTCTCACATGAGGGCAGCACGGTGGCACAGTGGTTAGCACTGCTGCCTCACAGCGCCAGAGACCCAGGTTCAATTCCCGCCTCAGGCAACTCGCTGTGTGTAGTTTGCACATTCTCCCCGTGTCTGCGTGGGTTTCCTCCGGGTACTCCGGTTTCGTCCCACAGTCCAAAAATGCGCAGCTTAGGTGAATTGGCCATGCTAAATTGCCCGTGCTGTTAGGGGCAGGGGTAAATGTAGGGGAATGGGTCTGGGTGGGTTGCGCTTCGGAAGGTCAGTGTGGACTTGTTGGGCCAAAGGGCCTGTTTCCACACTGTAAGTAATCTAATCTAATCTAATATCTCAGAGTTACCGCAGGATATCCACGTTATTAATATTCCAGAGTGATCCCAGGACATATACACCATTAATATTCCATAGATAGCGCAGGATAAAAACACCAACAATATTCCAGTGTAATCCCAAGATAAATACTCCCAATTAATATTCCAAACATATCCCAGGATATATACACCAATAATATGCCAGAGGTATTCCAGAATCTATTTACCATTACCATTCCAGAAATTCCCCAGACATATACACTATTAATATTCCTGATTGATCCCAGGATATATGAACCATTAATATACCAGAGGTATTCCAGGACACATACATCATTAATATCCCAGAGTATTCCAGGATATACCCCATTAATATTCCAGAGATATTCCAGGCCACACACACTTAATATTTGTGTGATCCCAGAACATATGCAACATTAATATTCCTTCGATATCTGTGATATACGCATCATTATTATTCTGGAGTGATCCCGGGATATAAACACCATTAATCTCCAGAGATATCCCAGGATGTACACAACATTAATCAACCAAAGTATCCCAGGATATATACAGCATTAATCATCCAGAGATATCCCAGGATGTATACACCATTAATCCTCCAGAGATATCCCAGGATATATACACCATTAATCCTCAAGAGATATCCCAGGATGTTTACACCATTAATCCTCCAGAGATACCCCAGGGTATATACACCAATAATCATGCAGAAATATCCCAGGATATATACACCATTAATCCTCCAGAGATATCCCAGGATATATACACCATTAAACATGCAGAGTATCCCAGGATATATGCACCATTAATCATGCAGAAATATCCCAGGATATATACACCATTAATCATCCAGAGATATCGCAGGATATATACACCAATAATTATCCAGATATATCCCAGGATATATACACCATTAATCATGCAGAGATATCCTAGGATATATACACCATTAATCATCCAGAGATATCCCAGGATATATACACCATTAAACATGCAGAAATATCCCAGGATATATACACCATTAATCATCCAGAGATATCCCAGGATATATACACCAATAATTATCCAGAGATATCCCAATATATATACACCATTAATCATGCAGAGATATCCCAGGATATATACACCATTAATCATCCAGAGATATCCCAGGATATATACACCATTAATCCTCCAGAGATATCCCAGGATATATACACCATTAATCCTCCAGAGATATTCCAGAATGATCCCAGGACATATACACCATTAAAATTTCAGAGATTTCCAAGGATAGGAATACCATTAATATTCCAAATATTCCAGGATAAATACTCCTAATCCCAGGACGCACACACCATTAATATTCTAATGTGATCCCAGAGCATATATAACAATAACATCCCTAAAATATATATCACCATATGAGAAATATTACATGATATTTAGACCATTACTGGCATGGAGTGATCCCGGGATCATTACATGATTAATATTTCAGAAAGTCGCCGTGATATATACACCATTAATCATCCAGAAGGTCCCAGGATATATAAACCATAAATCCTCCAAGAGATATCCCAGGATATATACACCATTAATCCTCCAGAAATATCCCAGGATATATACGACATTAATTCTCGAGAGATATCCGAGGATAAATACACCATTAATCCAACAAGAGATAAACCAGGATATATACACCATTAAACATGCAGAGTATCCCAGGATATATACACCATTAATCATCCAGAGATATCCCAGGATATATACACCATTAATCATCCAGAGATATCCCAGGATATATACACCATTAATCCTCCAGAGATATCCCAGGATATATACACCATTAATCATCCAGAGATATCCCAGGATATATGCACCATTAATCATCCAGAGATATCCCAGGATATATAAACCGTTAATCATCCAGATATATCCCAGGATACATACACCATGAATCAGGCAGAATATCCCAGGATATATACAACATTAATCCTTGAGAGATATCCCAGGATATATACACCATGAATCATTCAGAGTATCCCAGGATATATACACCATTAATCCTCCAGAGAAATCCCAGGATATATACACCATTAATCATCCGAAGATATCCGAGGATACTTACACCATTAATTCTCCACAGATATCCCAGGATATATACACCATTAATCATCCAGAGATATCCCAGGATATATGCACCATTAATCATCGAGAGATATCCAAGGATATATACACAATTAATCAACCAAGATATCCCAGGATATATACACCAATAATAATCGATAGATATCCAAGGATATATACACCATTAATCCTCGAGAGATATCCCAGGATATATACACCATTAATCATCCAGAGATACCCCAGGATATATAAACCATTAATCCTCCAGAGATATCCCAGGATATATACACCATTAATCATCCAGAGATATACCAGGATATATAAACCATTAATCCTCCAGAGATATCCCAGGATATATACACCATTAATCCTCAAGAGATATCCCAGGATATATACACCATTAATCATGCAGAGATATCCCAGGATATATAAACCATTAATCCTCCAGAGATATCCCAGGATATATACACCATTAATCCTCAAGAGATATCCCAGGATATATACACCATTAATCATCCAGAGATATCCCAGGATATAGACACCATTGATCGTCCTTAGATATCCCAGAATATATATACCATTAATTATCCAGCGATACACCAGGATATATACACCATTAATCCTACAGAGTATCCCAGGATATATAAATCATTAATCCTCCAGAGATACTCCAGATAGAAACACCTTTATTCCTCCAGAGATATTCCCAGATATATACACCATTAATCCTCCAGAGATATCCCAGGATATAGACACCATTGATCGTCCTTAGATATCCCAGAATATATATACCATTAATTATCCAGCGATACACCAGGATATATACACCATTAATCCTACAGAGTATCCCAGGATATATAAATCATTAATCCTCCAGAGATACTCCAGATAGAAACACCTTTATTCCTCCAGAGATATTCCCAGATATATACATCATTAATCCTCCAGAGATATCCCAGGATATAGACACCATTAATCATGCAGAGATATCCCAGGATGTATACAGCATTAATCATCCAGAGATATCCCAGGATATATACACCATTAATCATCCAGCGATATCCCAGGATGTATACACCATTAATCATCCAGAGATATCCCAGGATGTATACACCATTAATCATCCAGAGATATCCCAGGATGTATACACCATTAATCATCCAGAGATATCCCAGGATATATACACCATTAATCATCCAGCGATATCCCAGGATGTATACACCATTAATCATCCAGAGATATCCCAGGATGTATACACCATTAATCATCCAGAGATATCCCAGGATATATACAGCATTAATCATCCAGCGATATCCCAGGATATATACACCATTATTTCTCCAGAGAAATCCCAGGATATATAAACAATTAATCATGCCGAGATATCCCAGGATATACGCACCATTAATCGTCCAGAGATATCCTAGCATACATACATCAATAATCCTCCAGAGATATCCCTGGATATATACACCATTAATCAAGCAGAGATATCCCAGGATATAGAAACCACTAATCCTCCAGAGATATCCCAGGATATATACACCATTAATCATCCAGAGATATACCAGGATATATACACCATTAATCACGCAGAGTATTCCCAGGATATATTCACCATGAATCATCCAGAGATATCTCAGAAAATATATATCATCAATCACCCAGAGATATCCCAGGATATATACACCTTTAATCATCCAGAGATATCCCAGGATATATACACCATTAATTATGCAGAGTTATCCCAGGATATATACACCATTAACCATCCAGAGATATCCCTGGATATATACCCCATTAATCATACAGAGTATCCCAGGATTTATGCACCATTATTTCTCCAGAGATATCCCAGGATGTATTCACCTTTAATCCTCCAGAGTATTGCAGGATATATACACCATCATTAATCCTCGAAAGTATCCCAGGATATATACACCATTAATCATGCAGAGATATCCCAGGATATATACAATTCATCCTCCAGAGATATCCCAGATTATATACAGCATTAATCATGCAGTGTATCTCAAGATATATACACCATTAATCCTCCAGAGATATACCAGGATATATTCACCATTAATCAAGCAGAGATATCCCAGGATATATACACCATTAACCATGCAGAGATATCCCAGGATATATACACCATTAATCCTCCAGAGTATCCCAGGATATATACAGCATTAATCATCCAGAGATATCCCAGGATATATACACCTTTAATCCTCCAGAGTTTCCCAGGATATATACACCATTAACCATCCAAATATATCCCAGGAAGTCTTACCCCATTAATCATCCACAGATATTCCCGGATATATACACACCTAATGATCCAGAGTATCCCAGGACATATACACCATTAATCCTGCAAAGATATCCCAGGATATATACACCGTTAATCATGCAGAGACATCCAAGGATACATACACGAGTAATCATCCAGAGATATCCCTGGATATATACACCATTAATCCTGCAAAGATATCCCAGGGTATATACACCATTAATCATCCAGAGATATCCCAGGTTATGTACACCATTAATCATGCAGAGATATCCGAGGATATATACCCATTAATTATCCAGAGATATGCCAGGATATATACAGCATTAATCATCCAGAGATATCCCAGGATATATACACAGTTAATCATGCAGAGATATCCAAGGATACATACACGATTAATCATCCAGAGATATCCCTGGATATATACACCATTCATCCTGCAAAGATATCCCAAGATATATACACCATTAATCATCCAGAGATATCCCAGGTTATGTACACCATTAATCATTCAGAGATAACCGAGGATATATACCCATTAATTATCCAGAGATATCCCAGGAAATATACACCATTAATCCTCCAGAGTATCCCAGGATATATACAGCATTAATCATCCAGAGATATCCCAGGATATATACAACATTAGTCATGCAGAGATATCCGAGGATATATACCCGTTAATTATCCAGAGATATGCCAGGATATATACAGCATTAATCATCCAGAGATATCCCAGGATATATACCCATTAATCATCCAGAGATATCCCAGGATATATACAGCATTAATCATCCAGAGATATCCCAGTATATATACCCATTAATCATCCAGAGATATCCCAGGATATATACAGCATTAATCATTCAGAGATATACCAGGATATATACCCATTAATCATCCAGAGATATCCCAGGATATATACAGCATTAATCATCCAGAGATATCCCAGGATATATACACCATTAATCATACAGAGAATCCCTGGATATATACATCATTAATCCTCCAGAGATAGCCCAGGATATACACACCATTAATCATACAGAGTATCCCTGGATATATACATCATTAATCCTCCAGAGATAGCCCAGGATATATACACCATTAAGCATCCAGCGATATCCCAGGATATATGCACATGAAACCTCCAGAGTAACCCAGGATATATACACCATTAATCAGGCAGAGTATCCAAGGATATATACATCATTAATTCTCCGGAGATATCCCAGGATATATACATCATTAATCCTCCAGAGATATCCCAGGATTTATACATCATTAATCATCCAGCGATATCTCAGGATACATACACCATTAATCCTCAAGAGATATCCCAGGATATATACATTATTAATCATCCAGAGATATCCCAGGATATATACACCATTAATCAGGAAGAGTATCCAAGGATATATACATCATTAAACCTCCAGAGATATTCCAGGATATATACACCATTAATCAGCCAGAGATCTGCCAGGATATATACACCATTAATCATCCAGAGATATCCCAGGATATACACACCATTAATCATCCAGTGATATCCCAGGATATATACACCATTAGTCCTCCAGAGATATCCCAGGATATATACACCATTAATCATCCAGTGATATCCCAGGATATATACACCATGAGTCCTCCAGAGATATCCCAGGATATATGCACCATTATACCTCCAGAGAATACCAGGATATATACACCATTAATCACGCAGAGTATCCCAGGATATATACACCATTAGTCCTCCAGAGATATCCCAGGATATATGCACCATTAAACTTCCAGAGATATCCCAGGATATATACACCAATAATCATGCAGAGATATCTCTGGATATATACGTCATTCATCATCCAGAGTATCCTGGGATATATATACCATTAATCAACCAGCGATATCCCAGGATATATACACGATTAATCCTCCAGAGAAATCCCAGGATATATACACCATTAATCCTCACAATATATCCCAGGATATATACACCATTAATCATCCAGAGATATCCCAGGGTATATACACCATTAATCATCCAGAGATATCCCAGGATATATACAATTAATCCTCTCGTGATATCCCAGGAAATATACACCATTAATCATCCAGAGATATCCCAGGATATATACACCATTAATCATCCAGAGATATCCCAGGATATATATACCATTAATCATGCAGAGATATCCCAGGATATACGCACCATTAATCGTCCAGAGATATCCTAGCATACATACATCAATAATCCTCCAGAGATATCCCAGGACATAGAAACCATTAATCCTCCAGAGATATCCCAGGATATATACACCATTAATCATCCAGAGATATCCCAGGATATATACACCATGAATCAGGCAGAGTATCCCAGGATATATACACCATTAATCCTCCAGAGAAATCCCAGGATATATACACCATTAATCATCCGAAGATATCCGAGGATACTTACACCATTAATTCTCCACAGATATCCCAGGATATATACACCATTAATCATCCAGAGATATCCCAGGATATATGCACCATTAATCATCGAGAGATATCCAAGGATATATACACAATTAATCAACCAAGATATCCCAGGATATATAAACAATTAATCATGCCGAGATATCCCAGGATATACGCACCATTAATCGTCCAGAGATATCCTAGCATACATACATCAATAATCCTCCAGAGATATCCCTGGATATATACGCCATTAATCAAGCAGAGATATCCCAGGATATAGAAACCATTAATCCTCCAGAGATATCCCAGGATATATACACCATTAATCATCCAGAGATATACCAGGATATATACACCATTAATCACGCAGAGTATTCCCAGGATATATTCACCATGAATCCTCCAGAGATATCCCAGAATATATACATCATCAATCACCCTGAGATATCCCAGGATATATACACCTTTAATCCTCCAGAGATATCCCAGGATATATACACCATTAATTATGCAGAGTTATCCCAGGATATATACACCATTAATCATCCAGAGATATCCCTGGATGTATACCCCATTAATCATACAGAGTATCCCAGGATTTATGCACCATTAATCCTCCAGAGATATCCCAGGATGTATACACCATTAAACATGCAGGGATATACCAAGATATATACACCATTATTTCTCCAGAGATATCCCAGGATGTATTCACCTTTAATCCTCCAGAGTATCCCAGGATATATACACCATCATTAATCCTCGAAAGTATCCCAGGATATATACACCATTAATCATGCAGAGATATCCCAGGATAAATACAATTAATCCTCCAGAGATATCCCAGATTATATACACCATTAATCATGCAGTGTATCCCAGGATATATACACCATTAATCGTCCAGAGATATCCCAGGATATATACACCATTAATCGTGCAGCGAAATCCCAGGATATACGCACCATTAATCCTCCAGAGATATACCAGGATATATTCACCATTAATCAAGCAGAGATATCCCAGGATACATACACTAGTAATCCTCCAGTGTAACCCAGGATATATACACCATTAATCCTCCAGAGTATCCCAGGATATATACACCCTTAATCATGCAGAGATATCCCAGGATATATACACCATTAATCCTCCAGAGTATCCCAGGATATATACACCATTAATCATCCAGAGATATCCCAGGTTATGTACACCATTAATCATGCAGAGATATCCGAGGATATATACCCATTAATTATCCAGAGATATCCCAGGAAATATACACCATTAATCCTCCAGAGTATCCCAGGATATATACAGCATTAATCATCCAGAGATATCCGAGGATATATACCCGTTAATTATCCAGAGATATGCCAGGATATATACAGCATTAATCATCCAGAGATATCCCAGGATATATACCCATTAATCATCCAGAGATATCCCAGGATATATACAGCATTAATCATCCAGAGATATCCCAGGATATATATACCATTAATCATACAGAGTATCCCTGGATATATACAGCATTAATCATCCAGAGATATCCAAGGATATATACCCGTTAATTATCCAGAGATATGCCAGGATATATACAGCATTAATCATCCAGAGATATCCCAGGATATATACCCATTAATCCTCCAGCGATATCCCAAGATATATACACCATTAATCATCCAGAGATATCCCAGGTTATGTACACCATTAATCATGCAGAGATATCCGAGGATATATACCCATTAATTATCCAGAGATATCCCAGGATATATACACCATTAATCCTCCAGAGTATCCCAGGATATATACACCATTAATCATGCAGAGATATCCCAGGATATATACACCATTAATCCTCCAGAGTATCCCAGGATATATACAGCATTAATCATACAGAGATATCCCAGGATATATAAACCTTTAATCCTGCAGGGTTTCCCAGGATATATACACCATTAACCATCCAAATATATCCCAGGAAGTCTTACCCCATTAATCATCTACAGATATTCCCGGATATATACACACCTAATGATCCAGAGTATCCCAGGACATATACACCATTAATCCTACAAAGATATCCCAGGATATATACACCGTTAATCATGCAGAGATATCCAAGGATACATAGACGATTAATCATCCAGAGATATCCCTGGATATATACACCATTAATCATCCAGAGATATGCCAGGTTATGTACACCATTAATCATCCGAAGATATCCCAGGATATATACCCATTAATTATCCAGAGATATGCCAGGATATATACACCATTAATCATACAGAGTATTCCTGGATATATACATCATTAATCCTCCAGCGATATCCCAACATATATACACCATTAATCATCCAGAGATATCCCAGGTTATGTACACCATTAATCATGCAGAGATATCCGAGGATATATACCCATTAATTATCCAGAGATATCCCAGGAAATATACACCATTAATCCTCCAGAGTATCCCAGGATATATACAGCATTAATCATCCAGAGATATCCCAGGATATATACACCATTAATCATCCAGAGATATCCGAGGATATATACCCGTTAATTATCCAGAGATATGCCAGGATATATACAGCATTAATCATCCAGAGATATCCCAGGATATATACCCATTAATCATCCAGAGATATCCCAGGATATATACAGCATTAATCATCCAGAGATATCCCAGGATATATATACCATTAATCATACAGAGTATCCCTGGATATATACAGCATTAATCCTCCAGAGATATCCCAAGATATATACACCATTATTTCTCCAGAGATATCCCAGGATGTATTCACCTTTAATCCTCCAGAGTATCCCAGGATATATACACCATCATTAATCCTCGAAAGTATCCCAGGATATATACACCATTAATCATGCAGAGATATCCCAGGATAAATACAATTAATCCTCCAGAGATATCCCAGATTATATACACCATTAATCATGCAGTGTATCCCAGGATATATACACCATTAATCGTCCAGAGATATCCCAGGATATATACACCATTAATCGTGCAGCGAAATCCCAGGATATACGCACCATTAATCCTCCAGAGATATACCAGGATATATTCACCATTAATCAAGCAGAGATATCCCAGGATACATACACTAGTAATCCTCCAGTGTATCCCAGGATATATACACCATTAATCATCCAGAGATATCCCAGGATATATACACCATTAATCATACAGAGTATCCCTGGATATATACATCATTAATCCTCCAGAGATATCCCAAGATATATACACCATTAATCCTCCAGAGTATCCCAGGATATATACAGCATTAATTATCCAGAGATATGCCAGGATATATACAGCATTAATCATCCAGAGATATCTCAGGATATATACCCACTAATCATCCAGAGATATCCCAGGATATATACAGCATTAATCATCCAGAGATATCCCAGGATATATACACCATTAATCATACAGAGTATCCCTGGATATATACATCATTAATCCTCCAGAGATAGCCCAGGATATACACACCATTAATCATACAGAGTATCCCTGGATATATACATCATTAATCCTCCAGAGATATCCCAGGATATATGCACATTAAACCTCCAGAGTAACCCAGGATATATACACCATTAGTCCTCCAGAGATATCCCAGGGTATATACACCATTAATCCTCCAGAGATATCCCAGGATATATGCACCATTATACCTCCAGAGAATACCAGGATATATACACCATTAATCACGCAGAGTATCCCAGGATATATATACCATTAGTCCTCCAGAGATATCCCAGGATATATGCACCATTAAACTTCCAGAGATATCCCAGGATATATACACCAATAATCATGCAGAGATATCTCTGGATATATACGTCATTCATCATCCAGAGTATCCTGGGATATATATACCATTAATCAACCAGCGATATCCCAGGATATATACACGATTAATCCTCCAGAGAAATCCCAGGATATATATACACCATTAATCCTCACGATATATCCCAGGATATATACACCATTAATCATCCAGAGATTTCCCAGGATATATACACCATTAATCCTCCAGAGATATCCCAAGATATATACACCATTAATCCTCCAGAGTATCCCAGGATATATACAGCATTAATTATCCAGAGATATGCCAGGATATATACAGCATTAATCATCCAGAGATATCTCAGGATATATACCCACTAATCATCCAGAGATATCCCAGGATATATACAGCATTAATCATCCAGAGATATCCCAGGATATATACACCATTAATCATACAGAGTATCCCTGGATATATACATCATTAATCCTCCAGAGATAGCCCAGGATATATACACCATTAATCATCCAGAGATATCCCAGGATATATGCACCATTAAACTTCCAGAGATATCCCAGGATATATACATCAATAATCATGCAGAGATATCTCTGGATATATACGTCATTCATCATCCAGAGTATCCTGGGATATATATACCATTAATCATCCAGCGATATCCCAGGATATATACACCATTAATCCTCCAGAGAAATCCCAGGATATATACACCATTAATCCTCACGATATATCCCAGGATATATACACCATTAATCATCCAGAGATTTCCCAGGATATATACACCATTAATCATCCAGAGATATCCCAGGATGTATAAACTATTAATCCTCCAGAGTAAACAAGGAAATATACACCATTAATCATGCAGAGATATCTCAGGTTAAAGACACCATTAATCCTCCAGAGTTATCCCAGGATATAGACACCATTGATCGTGCAGAGATATCCCAGAATATATATACCATTAATTATCCAGCGATACACCAGGATATATATACACCATTAATCCTACAGAGTATCCCAGGATATATACATCATTAATCCTCCAGAGATACTCCAGATATATACACCATTATTCCTCTAGAGATATTCCCAGATATATACACCATTAATCCTCCAGAGATATCCCAGGATATATGCATCATTAATCCTCCAGAGATACTCCGGATATATACACCATTAATCATGTAGAGATATCCCAGGATATATATACCATTAATCATCCAGCGATATCCCAGGATGTATACACCATTCATCCACCAGAGATATATACACCATTAATCCTCCAGAGATATCCCAGGATATTTTTAGATTAGATTACTTGCAGTATGGAAACAGGCCCTTCGGCCCAACAAGTCCACACTGACCCGCCGAAGCGCAACCCACCCATACCCCTACATTTACCCCTTCTTACTTAACACTATGGGCAATTTAGCATGGCCAATTCACCTGACTGCACATCTTTTGTGACTGTAGGAGGAAACCGGAGCACCCGGAGGAAACCCACGCAGACACAGGGAGAATGTGCAAACTCCACACAGTCAGTCGCCTGAGTCGGGAATTGAACCCGGGTCTCTGGCGCTGTGAGGCAGCAGTGCTAACCACTGTGCCACCGTGCCGCCCACCATTATTTCTCCAGAGCAATCCCAGGATGTATAAACCATTAATTATGCAGAGATTTCCCCGGATATATACATTATTAATCCTCCAGAGAGATCCCAGGATATATACACCATTAATTATGCAGAGTATCCCAGGATATATAGATCATTAATCATCCAGAGATATCCCAAGATATATACACCATGAATCACCCAGAGATATCCCAGGATATATACACCTTTAATCATCCAGAGATATCCCAGGATATATACACCAATCACCCAGAGATATCCCAGGATATATACACCTTTAATCCTCCAGAGATATCCCAGAATATATACAATTAATCCTCCAGAGATATTCCAGGATATATACACCATTAATCATGCAGAGATATCCCAGAGTATATACACCATTAATCATCCAGAGATATCCCAGGATATATACACCATTAATCATCCAGAGATATCCCAGGATATATACACCATTAATCACGCAGAGATATCCCAGGATATATATACCATTAATCATGCAGAGATATCCCAGGATATACGCACCATTAATCGTCCAGAGATATCCTAGCATACATACATCAATAATCCTCCAGAGATATCCCTGGATATATACACCATTAATCAAGCAGAGATATCCCAGGATATAGAAACCATTAATCCTCCAGAGATATCCCAGGATGTATACACCATTAATCATCCAGAGATATCCCAGGATATATACACCATTAATCATCCAGAGATATACCAGGATATATACACCATTAATCATCCAGAGATATACCAGGATATATACACCATTAATCACGCAGAGTATTCCCAGGATATATTCACCATGAATCCTCCAGAGATAGGCCAGAATATATACATCATCAATCACCCAGAGATATCCCAGGATATATGCACCTTTGATCCTCCAGAGATATCCCAGGATATATACACCATTAATTATGCAGAGTTATCCCAGGATATATACACCATTAATCATCCAGAGATATCCCTGGATATATACCCCATTAATCCTACAGAGTATCCCAGGATTTATGCACCATTAATCCTCCAGAGATATCCCAGGATGTATACACCATTAATCATGCAGGGATATACCAAGATATATACACCATTATTTCTCCAGAAATATTCCAGAATGTATTCACCTTTAATCCTCCAGAGTATCCCAGGATATATACACCATTAATCATCCAGAGTATTCCAGGATATAGGCACTATTAATCCTCCAGAGATATCCCAGGATATATACACCTTTAATCCTCCAGAGATATCCCAGAATATATACAATTAATCCTCCAGAGATATTCCAGGATATATACACCATTAATCATGCAGAGTTATCCCAGGGTATATACACCATTAATCATCCAGAGATATCCCAGGATATATACACCATTAATCATCCAGAGATATACCAGGATATATACACCATTAATCACGCAGAGTATTCCCAGGATATATTCACCATGAATCCTCCAGAGATATCCCAGAATATATACATCATCAATCACTCAGAGATATCCCAGGATATATACACCTTTAATCCTCCAGAGATATCCCAGGATATATACACCATTAATTATGCAGAGTTATCCCAGGATATATACAACATTAATCATCCAGAGATATCTCTGGATATATACCCCATTAATCCTACAGAGTATCCCAGGATTTATGCACCATTAATCCTCCAGAGATATCCCAGGATGTATACACCATTAATCATGCAGGGATATATGCACCATTATTTCTCCAGAAATATTCCAGAATGTATTCACCTTTAATCCTCCAGAGTAACCCAGGATATATACACCATTAATCATCCAGAGTATTCCAGGATATAGGCACTATTAATCCTCCAGAGATATGCCAGGATATATACACCTTTAATCCTCCAGAGATATCCCAGAATATATACAATTAATCCTCCAGAGATATTCCAGGATATATACACCATTAATCATGCAGAGATATCCCAGGGTATATATACCATTAATCATCCAGAGATATCCCAGGATATATACACCATTAATCACGCAGAGATATCCCAGGATATATATACCATTAATCATGCAGAGATATCCCAGGATATACGCACCATTAATCGTCCAGAGATATCCTAGCATACATACATCAATAATCCTCCAGAGATATCCCTGGATATATACACCATTAATCAAGCAGAGATATCTCGGGATATAGAAACTATTAATCCTCCAGAAATATCCCAGGATATATACACCATTAATCATCCAGAGATATCCCAGGATATATACACCATTAATCATCCAGAGATATACCAGGATATATACACCATTAATCACGCAGAGTATTCCCAGGATATATTCACCATGAATCCTCCAGAGATATCCCAGAATATATACATCATCAATCACCCAGAGATATCCCAGGATATATGCACCTTTAATCCTCCAGAGATATCCCAGGATATATACACCATTAATTATGCAGAGTTATCCCAGGATATATACACCATTAATCATCCAGAGATATCCCTGGATATATACCCCATTAATCCTACAGAGTATCCCAGGATTTATGCACCATTAATCCTTCAGAGATATCCCAGGATGTATACACCATTAATCATGCAGGGATATATACACCATTATTTCTCCAGAAATATTCCAGGATGTATTCACCTTTAATCCTCCAGAGTATCCCAGGATATATACACCATTAATCATCCAGAGTATTCCAGGATATAGGCACTATTAATCCTCCAGAGATATCCCAGTATATATATACCATTAATCATGCAGAGATATCCCAGGATATATACAATTAATCCTCCAGAGATATCCCAGGATATATACACCATTAATCCTCTAGAGATATCCCAGATTATATGCACCATTAATCATGCAGAGTATCCCAGGATATATACACCATTAATCATCCAGAGATATCCCAGGATATATACACCATTAATCGTGCAGCGAAATCCCAGGATATACGTACCATTAATCCTCCAGAGATATCCCAGGATATATACACCATTAATCACGCAGAGTATTCCCAGGATATATTCACCATGAATCCTCCAGAGATAGGCCAGAATATATACATCATCAATCACCCAGAGATATCCCAGGATATATACACCATTAATCATGCAGAGATATCCCAGGATATATACACCATTAACCATCCAAATATATCCCAGGAAATCTTACCCCATTAATCATTCCCGGATATATACACACCTCATCATCCAGAGTATCCCAGGACATATACACTATTAATCCTGCAAAGATATCCCAGGATATATACACCATTAATCATGCAGAGATATCCCAGGATACATACACGATTAATCATCCAGAGATATCCCTGGATATATACACCATTAATCCTGCAAAGATATCCCAGGGTATATACACCATTAATCAAGCAGAGATATCCCAGGATATATACACCATTAATCATGCAGGGATATACCAAGGTATATACACCATTATTTCTCCAGAGATATCCCAGGATGTATTCACATTTAATCCTCCAGAGATATCCCAGGATATATACACCATTAATCCTCCAGAGATATCCCAGGATATATACACCATTAATCCTCCAGAGATATCCCAGGATATATACATCATTAATCATCCAGCGATATCCCAGGATATATACACCATTAATCATCCAGCGATATCCCAGGATATATACACCATTAATCACGCAGGGATATACCAAGATATATACACCATTATTTCTCCAGAGATATCCCAGGATATATACACCATTAATCCTCCAGAGTATCCCAGGTTATATACACCATTAATCCTCCAGAGATATCCCAGGATATAATCACCATTAATCTTCCAGAGATATCCCAGGATATAATCACCATTAATCCTGCAAAGATATCCCAGGATATATACACCATTAATCAAGCAGAGATATCCCAGGATATATACACCATCAATCATGCAGGGATATACCAAGGTATATATACCATTATTTCTCCAGAGATATCCCAGGATGTATTCACCTTTAATCCTCCAGAGATATCCCAGGATATATACACCATTAATCATCCAGAGATATCCCAGGATATATACACCATTAATCATCCAGAGAAATCCCAGGATATATACAGCATTAATCATCCAGAGATATCCCAGGATATATACACCATTAACCATCCAAATATATTCCAGGAAATCTTACCCCATTAATCATCCACAGATATTCCCGGATATATACACACCTAATCAGCCAGAGTATCCCAGGACATATACACCATTAATCCTGCAAAGATATCCCAGGATATATACACCGTTAATCATCCAGAGATATCCCAGGATATATACACTATTAATCCTCCAGAGATATCCCAGGATATATATACCATTAATCCTCGAAAGATATCCCAGGATATATACACCATTAATCCTTCAGAGATATCCCAGGATACATACACCATTAATCCTTCAGAGATATCCCAGGATACATACACCATTAATCCTCCAGAGTATCCGAGGATATATACACCATTAATCACTCGGACTATCCCAGCATGTATACACCATTAATCCTCCAGAGTATCCAAGGATTTATACACCATTAATCCTCCAGTGTATTCCAGGATATGTACACCATTAATCATCCAGAGATATCCCAGGATATATACACCATTAATCATGCAGAGATATCCCAGGATATATACACCATTAATCATGCAGAGATATCCCAGGATATGTACACTATTAATTCTCCAGAGATATCCCAGGGTATATACACCATTAATCCTCCGGAGATACCCCAGGATATATACATCATTAATCCTCCAGCGATATCCCAGGATATGTACACCATTAATCACCCGGACTATCCCAGGATATATAAACCGTTAGGAGAAAGTGAGGACTGCAGATGCTGGAGTTCAGAGCAGAAAATGTGTTGCTGGAAAAGCACAGCAGGTCAGGCAGCATTTCAGGAACAGGAGAATCGATGTTCCGGGCATAAGCCCTTCTTCAGGAATGAGGAGGGTGTGCCAAGCAGGCTAAGATAAAAGGTAGGGAGGAGAGACTTGGGGGAGGGACGTTGGGAATGCGATAGGTGGACGGAGGTTAAGGTGAGGGTGATAGGCCGGAGTGGGGGGTGGGGCGGAGTGGTCGGGAAGAAGATTGCAGGTCAAGGAAGGTGGTGCTGAGTCTGAGGGTTGGGACTGAGATAAGGTTGGGGGAGGGGAAATGAAGAAGCTGGAGAAATCTACATTCATCCCTTGTGGTTGGAGGGTTCCCAGGCGGAAGATGAGGCGCTCTTCCTCCAGGCGTCATGTGGCCATGGTCTGGCGATGGAGGAGGCCATGGACCTGCATGTGCTAGGCAGAGCGTGAGGGGGAGTTAAAGTGTTGAGCCACGGGGTGGTTGGGTTGGTTGGTCCGGGTGTCCCAGAGATGTTCTCTGAAACTTTCCGCAAGTAGGCGGCCCGTCTCCCCAATATAGAGGAGGCCACATCGGGTGCAGCGGATGCAATAAATGATGTGTGTGGAGGTCCAGGTGAATTTGTGGCAGATATGGAAGGATCCCTTGGGGCCTTGGAGGGAAGTAAGGGGGGAGGTGTGGGCGCAAATTTTGCATTTCTTGCGGTTGCAGGGGAAGGTGCCGGGAGTGGAGGTTGGGTTGGTGGGGGGTGTGGACCTGACGAGGGAGTAATGGAGGGAGTGGTCTTTATGGAACGCTGATAGGGGAGGGGAGGGAAATGGATCCCTGGTGGTGGGGTCCGTTTGGAGGTGGCGGAAATGATGCTGGACATGGAGGTTGGTGGGGTGGTAGGTGAGGACCAGTGGGGTTCTGTCCTGGTGGCGGTTGGAGGGGCGGGGCTCAAGGGTGGAGGACCGGGAAGTGGAGGAGATGCGGTGGAGGGCATCGTCGATCACGTCTGGGGGGAAATTGCGGTCTTTGACGAAGGAGGCCATCTGGGTTGTACGGTATTGGAACTGGTCCTCCTGGGAGCAGATGGGGCGGAGACGAAGGAATTGGGAATATGGGATGGCGTTTTTACAGGGGGCAGGGTGGAAGGAGGTGTAGTCTAGGTAGCTGTGGGAGTCTGTCGGTTTAGATTAAATGTGTTGAATCGGTCGCCTGAGATAGAAATGCAGAGGGCTAGGAAGGGGAGGGAGGAGTCTGAGATGATCCAGGTAAATTTGAGGTCGGGGTGGAAGGTGTTAGTAAAGTGGATGAACTGTTCAATCATGCAGAGTACTCCAGGATATACACACCATTAATCGTCCAGAGATATCCCAGGACATATACACCATTAATCCTCCAGTGATATCCCAGGACATATACACCATTAATATTCCAGAGATACTCCTAGATATATACACCATTAATATTGCAAAGTTATCCCAGGACTTGCACACCATTAGTGTTTCAGAGTGATCCCTGGATATATACTCCCTTAATAGGGGAGGTTATATCCACCATTAATATGACAGTGTGATCTCAGCATATCGACAGGATTAATATTCTCAAATTATCCTGGATGACACCACCACTAAAACTCCTGAGTATTTCCTGTCAAATGCATACGGCATTCCTCCAGAGCATTTGTGGGGAGTACCCCCGTTATTTTCCGCAGTGATTGGGATATCATGGCTCACTGTCCTCAGCAATCCCAGGCTAACCTGTAATACTGAAGACTGATGGGAGAAAGACACAGTCAACGTCCAGAGCAATTCAGGGATATTGCACATCATAATACTCGAGGTGATCCCCAGGGTGCACTTTCAGTAATAGTGTCGAGTGACCCTGGAATGACGTTCACAGGAAAACCACTGACTGATCCTTGATAATGATTAGGAATAAGCCCAATCAACTCTGGAAAAATTAACATGGCAATTTTGTATAGTGTGAGTGGATGAGACATTAAGTCACACACACACACAGAATTAAAGCACAGGGTGATCCAAACAGTAAAACAAAAAAAGTTAAAGCACAGGGTGATCCCACACGGTAACATACACACACACACATATACGCACACACACACACACACACACACACAGAGTTAAAGCACAGGGTGAGCCCACACAGTAAAACACACACACAGAGTTAAAGCACAGGGTAATCCCACACAATAACACACACAGAGTTAAAGCACAGGGTGATCCCACACAGTAACACACACACAGAGTTAAAGCACAGGGTGATCCCACACAGTAACACACACAGAGTTAAAGCACAGGGTGATCCCACACAATAACACACACAGAGTTAAAGCACAGGGTGATCCCACACAAAAACACACACACACACAGAGTTAAAGCACAGGGTGACCCCACATAATAACACACATACACGGAGTTAAAACACAGGTTGATCCCTCACAATAACACACACACAGAGTCAAAGTACAGGGTGATCCCACACAATAACAGACACAGAGTTAAAGCACAGGGTGATCCACACACACACACACAGAGATAAAGTACAGGGTGATCCCTCACAATAACATACACAGAGTTAAAGCACAGGGTGATCCCACACAATAACACACACACAGATAAAGCACAGGGTGATCCCACACAACAACACACAGAGAGAGAGAGAGTACAGGGTGATCCCACACAGTAACACACACACACAGAGTTAAAGTACAGGGTGATCCCACACAATAACACACACACATAGAGTTTAAAAAACAGGGTGATCCCACACAATAACACACACAGAGATAAAGTACAGGGTGATCCCACACAACAACACACACACACAGAGTTTAAAAAACAGGGTGATCCCACACAATAACACACACAGAGTTAAAGCACAGGGTGATCCCACACAATAACACACGCACAGAGTTAAAGTACAGGGTGATCCCACACAGTAACACACACAGAGTAAAAGTACAGGGTGATCCCACACAATAACACACACAGTGTTAAAGCACAGGGTGATCCCACACAGTAACACACACAGAGTTAAAGTACAGGGTGATCCCACACAATAACACACACAGAGTTAAAGTACGGGTGATCCCACACAATAACACACACACAGAGTTAAAGTACAGCGGGATCCCACACAATAACACACACAGAGATAAAGCACAGGGTGATCCCACACAGTAACACACACACACAGAGTTAAAGTACAGGGTGATCCCACACATTCACACACACAGAAATAAAGCACAGGGTGATCCCACACAACAACACACAGAGAGAGAGAGAGTACAGGGTGATCCCACACAACAACACACACACAGAGTTAAAGCACAGGGTGATCCCACACAACAACACAGAGAGAGAGAGAGAGTACAGGGTGATCCCACACAACAACACACACACAGAGATAGAGTACAGGGTGATCCCACACAATAACACACACACACACAGAGTTAAAGCACAGGATGATCCCACACAATAACACACGCTCACAGAGAGTTAAAGCACAGGGTGACCCCACACAGTAACACACACAGAGTTAAAGTACAGGGTGACCCCACACAACAACACACACACAGAGTTAAAGCACAGGGTGATCACACACAATAACACACACACAGAGATAGAGTACAGGGTGATCCCACACAATAACACACGCTCACAGAGAGTTAAAGCACAGGGTGATCCCACACAATAACACGCACACACAGAGTTAGAGTACAGGGTGATCCCACACAATAACACACACACACACAGAGTTAAAGCACAGGATGATCCCACACAATAACACACGCTCACAGAGAGTTAAAGCACAGGGTGACCCCACACAGTAACACACACAGAGTTAAAGTACAGGGTGACCCCACACAGTAACACACACAGAGTTAAAGCACAGGGTGATCCCACACAATAACACACACACAGTTAAAGCACAGAGTGATCCCACACAGTAACACACACAGAGTTAAAGTACAGGGTGACCCCACACAGTAACACACACAGAGTTAAAGCACAGAGTGATCCCACACAATAACACACACAGAGTTAAAGCACAGGGTGATCCCACACAGTAACACACACAGAGTTAAAGCACAGGGTGATCCCACACAATAACACGCACAGAGAGTTAAAGCACAGGGTGATCCCACACAATAACACACACAGAGTTAAAGCACAGGGTGATCCCCACACAATAACACACACAGAGTTAAAGCACAGGGTGATCCCACACAATAACACACATACACACAGAGTTAAAACACAGAGTGATCCGACACAACAACACACACAGAGTAAAAACACAGGGAGATCCCACACACACACACACAAACAGACATAAAGCACAGGGTGATCCCACACAATAACACACACACACAGAGTTAAAGCACAGAGTGATCCCACACAGTAACACACAGAGTTAAAGCACAGGGTGATCCCACACAGTAACACACACAGAGTTAAAGCACAGAGTGATCCCACACAGTAACACACAGAGTTAAAGCACAGGGTGATCCCACACAGTAACACACAGAGTTAAAGCACAGGGTGATCCCACACAGTAACACACACAGAGTTAAAGCACAGAGAGATCCCACACAATAACACACACAGAGTTAAAGCACAGGGTGATCCCACACAATGACACACACAGAGTTAAAATACAGAGTGATCCGACACAATAACACACACAGAGATAAAGCACAGGGTGATCCCACACAATAACACACACAGAGTTAAAGCACAGGGTGATCCCACACAATAACACACAGAGTTAAAGCACAGGGTGATCCCACACAATAACACACAGAGTTAAAGCACAGGGTGATCCCACAAAATAACACACAGAGTTAAAGCACAGGGTGATCCCACACAGTAACACACACAGAGTTAAAGCACAGGGTGATCCCAGACAATAACACACACACACAGATTTAAAGTACAGCGGGATCCCACACATTCACACACACACACACAGAGTTAAAGTACAGGGTGATCCCACACATTCACACACACACACAGAGTTAAAGTACAGGGTGATCCCACACAATAACAGACACAGAGTTAAAGCACAGGTTGATCCCACACAAACAGAGTTAAAACACAGGGTGATCCCACACAGTAACACACACAGAGTTAAAGCACAGGGTGACCCCACACAGTAACACACACAGAGTTAAAGCACAGGGTGATCCCACACAATAACACACACAGAGTTAAAGCACAGGGTGATCCCACACGCACACACACAAACAGAGTTAAAGTACAGGGTGATCCCACACATTCACACACACAGAGAGAGAGTACAGGGTGATCCCACACAATAACACACACACATAGAGTTTAAAAAACAGGGTGATCCCACACAATAACACACACACAGAGTTAAAGCACAGGGTGATCCCACACAATAACTCACACAGAGATAAAGTACAGGGTGATCCCACACAATAACTCACACAGAGATAAAGCACAGGGTGATCCCACACAACAACACACACACACAGAGTTTAAAAAACAGGGTGATCCCACATAAAAACACACACACAGAGTTAAAGCACAGGGTGATCCCACACAATAACACACACAGAGTTAAAGTACAGGGTGATCCCACACAATAACACACACAGAGTTAAAGTACAGGGTGATCCCACACAATAACACACACAGAGTTAAAGCACAGGGTGATCCCACACAATAACACACGCACAGAGTTAAAGTACAGGGTGATCCCACACAGTAACACACACAGAGTAAAAGTACAGGGTGATCCCACACAATAACACACACAGAGATAAAGCACAGGGTGATCCCACACAACAACACACACACAGAGTTAAAGCACAGGGTGATCACACACAATAACACACACACACAGAGTTTAAAAAACAGGGTGATCCCACACAGTAACACACAGAGTTAAAGCACAGGGTGATCCCACACAGTAACACACACAGAGTTAAAGCACAGGGTGATCCCACACAATAACACACAGAGTTAAAGCACAGGGTGATCCCACACAAAAACACACACACACAGAGTTAAAGCACAGGGTGATCCCACACAGTAACACACACAGAGTTAAAGTACAGGGTGATCCCACACAATAACAGACACAGAGTTAAAGCACAGGGTGATCCCACACAATAACACGCACACACAGAGTTAGAGTACAGGGTGATCCCACACAATAACACACACAGAGATAAAGCACAGGGTGATCCCACACAGTAACACACACACACAGAGTTAAAGTACAGGGTGATCCCACACATTCACACACACAGAAATAAAGCACAGGGTGATCCCACACAACAACACACACAGAGAGAGAGAGTACAGGGTGATCCCACACAACAACACACACACAGAGTTAAAGCACAGGGTGATCCCACACAACAACACACACACAGAGTTAAAGCACAGGGTGATCCCACACAACAACACACACACAGAGAGAGAGTACAGGGTGATCCCACACAATAACACACACACAGAGATAGAGTACAGGGTGATCCCACACAATAACACACACACACACAGAGTTAAAGCACAGGATGATCCCACACAATAACACACGCTCACAGAGAGTTAAAGCACAGGGTGAACCCACACAGTAACACACACAGAGTTAAAGTACAGGGTGACCCCACACAGTAACACACACAGAGTTAAAGCACAGGGTGACCCCACACAGTAACACACACAGAGTTAAAGCACAGAGTGATCCCACACAATAACACACACAGAGTTAAAGTACAGGGTGACCCCACACAGTAACACACACAGAGTTAAAGCACAGAGTGATCCCACACAATAACACACACAGAGTTAAAGCACAGGGTGATCCCACACAGTAACACACACAGAGTTAAAGCACAGGGTGATCCCACACAATAACACGCACAGAGAGTTAAAGCACAGGGTGATCCCACACAATAACACACACAGAGTTAAAGCACAGGGTGATCCCACACAATAACACACACAGAGTTAAAGCACAGGGTGATCCCACACAATAACACACATACACACAGAGTTAAAACACAGAGTGATCCGACACAACAACACACACAGAGTAAAAGCACAGGGTGATCCCACACACACACACACAAACAGACATAAAGCACAGGGTGATCCCACACAATAACACACACACACAGAGTTAAAGCACAGAGTGATCCCACACAATAACACACACAGAGTTAAAGCACAGGGTGATCCCACACAGTAACACACAGAGTTAAAGCACAGGGTGATCCCACACAGTAACACACACAGAGTTAAAGCACAGAGTGATCCCACACAATAACACACACAGAGTTAAAGCACAGGGTGATCCCACACAATGACACACACAGAGTTAAAACACAGAGTGATCCGACACAATAACACACACAGAGATAAAGCACAGGGTGATCCCACACAATAACACACAGTTAAAGCATAGGGTGATCCCACACAATAACACACAGAGTTAAAGCACAGGGTGATCCCACACAGTAACACACACAGAGTTAAAGCACAGGGTGATCCCACACAATAACAGACACAGAGTTAAAGCACAGGGTGATCCCACACACACACACACAAACAGAGTTAAAACACAGGGTGATCCCACACAGTAACACACACAGAGTTAAAGCACAGGGTGACCCCACACAGTAACACACACAGAGTTAAAGCACAGGGTGATCCCACACAAAAACACACACACACACAGAGTTAAAGCACAGGGTGACCCCACAGAAAAAAACACATACACGGAGTTAAAACACAGGTTGATCCCTCACAATAACACACACACAGAGTCAAAGTACAGGTTGATCCCACACAATAACAGACACAGAGTTAAAGCACAGGGTGATCCCACACACACACACACAAACAGAGTTAAAGTACAGGGTGATCCCACACATTCACACACACAGAGATAAAGCACAGGGTGATCCCACACAACAACACACACACAGAGAGAGAGTACAGGGTGATCCCACACAACAACACACACACACACAGAGAGTACAGGGTGATCCCACACAATAACACACACACAGAGATAGAGTACAGGGTGATCCCACACAATAACACACACAGAGTTAAAGCACAGGGTGATCCCACACAATAACTCACACAGAGATAAAGTACAGGGTGATCCCACACAATAACTCACACAGAGATAAAGTACAGGGTGATCCCACACAATAACACACACAGAGTTAAAGCACAGGGTGATCCCACACATTCACTCACACACACAGAGTTGAAGTACAGCGGGATCCCACACAATAACACACACAGAGATAACGCACAGGGTGATCCCACACAACAACACACACACAGAGTTAAAGCACAGGGTGATCACACACAATAACACACACACAGAGATAGAGTACAGGGTGATCACACAGAATAACACACACACACAGAGTTTAAAAAACAGGGTGATCCCACACAGTAACACACACACAGTTAAAGCACAGGGTGATCCCACACAGTAACACACACAGATTTAAAGCACAGGGTGATCCCACACAATAACACGCACACACAGAGTTAGAGTACAGGGTGATCCCACACAATAACACACACAGAGATAAAGCACAGGGTGATCCCACACACACACACACAAACAGACTAAAGCACAGGGTGATCCCACACAATAACACACACACACAGAGTTAAAGCACAGAGTGATCCCACACAATAACACACACAGAGTTAAAGCACAGGGTGATCCCACACAGTAACACACAGAGTTAAAGCACAGGGTGATCCCACACAGTAACACACACAGAGTTAAAGCACAGAGTGATCCCACACAATAACACACACAGAGTTAAAGCACAGGGTGATCCCACACAATGACACACACAGAGTTAAAACACAGAGTGATCCGACACAATAACACACACAGAGATAAAGCACAGGGTGATCCCACACAATAACACACAGTTAAAGCATAGGGTGATCCCACACAATAACACACAGAGTTAAAGCACAGGGTGATCCCACACAATAACAGACACAGAGTTAAAGCACAGGGTGATCCCACACACACACACACAAACAGAGTTAAAACACAGGGTGATCCCACACAGTAACACACACAGAGTTAAAGCACAGGGTGACCCCACACAGTAACACACACAGAGTTAAAGCACAGGGTGATCCCACACAAAAACACACACACACACAGAGTTAAAGCACAGGGTGACCCCACAGAAAAAAACACACACACAGAGTTAAAACACAGGTTGATCCCTCACAATAACACACACACAGAGTCAAAGTACAGGTTGATCCCACACAATAACAGACACAGAGTTAAAGCACAGGGTGATCCCACACACACACACACAAACAGAGTTAAAGTACAGGGTGATCCCACACATTCACACACACAGAGATAAAGCACAGGGTGATCCCACACAACAACACACACACAGAGAGAGAGTACAGGGTGATCCCACACAACAACACACACACACACAGAGAGTACAGGGTGATCCCACACAATAACACACACACAGAGATAGAGTACAGGGTGATCCCACACAATAACACACACACATAGAGTTTAAAAAACAGGGTGATCCCACTCAATAACACACACAGAGTTAAAGCACAGGGTGATCCCACACAATAACTCACACAGAGATAAAGTACAGGGTGATCCCACACAATAACTCACACAGAGATAAAGTACAGGGTGATCCCACACAATAACACACGCAGAGTTAAAGCAAAGGGTGATCCCACACAATAACACACACAGAGTTAAAGCACAGGGTGATCCCACACATTCACTCACACACACAGAGTTGAAGTACAGCGGGATCCCACACAATAACACACACAGAGATAACGCACAGGGTGATCCCACACAACAACACACACACAGAGTTTAAAAAACAGGGTGATCCCACACAGTAACACACACACAGTTAAAGCACAGGGTGATCCCACACAGTAACACACACAGATTTAAAGCACAGGGTGATCCCACACAATAACACGCACACACAGAGTTAGAGTACAGGGTGATCCCACACAATAACACACACAGAGATAAAGCACAGGGTGATCCCACACAATAACACACACACACAGAGTTTAAAAAACAGGGTGATCCCACACAGTAACACACACACAGTTAAAGCACAGGGTGATCCCACACAGTAACACACACAGATTTAAAGCACAGGGTGATCCCACACAATAACACACAGAGTTAAAGCACAGGGTGATCCCACACAGTAACACACACAGAGTTAAAGTACAGGGTGATCCCACACAATAACAGACACAGAGTTAAAGCACAGGGTGATCCCACACAATAACACGCACACACAGAGTTAGAGTACAGGGTGATCCCACACAATAACACACACAGAGATAAAGCACAGGGTGATCCCACACAATAACACACACACACAGAGTTTAAAAAACAGGGTGATCCCACACAGTAACACACACAGAGTTAAAGCACAGGGTGATCCCACACAGTAACACACACAGAGTTAAAGCACAGGGTGATCCCACACAGTAACACACACAGAGTTAGAGTACAGGGTGATCCCACACAATAACACACACAGAGATAAAGCAGAGGGTGATCCCACACAATAACACACACACACACAGAGTTAAAGCACAGGGTGATCCCACATAAAAACACACACACAGAGTTAAAGCACAGGGTGATCCCACACAATAACACACACAGAGTTAAAGTACAGGGTGATCCCACACAATAACACACGCAGAGTTAAAGCACAGGGTGATCCCACACAATAACACACACAGAGTTAAAGCACAGGGTGATCCCACACATTCACTCACACACACAGAGTTGAAGTACAGCGGGATCCCACACAATAACACACACAGAGATAACGCACAGGGTGATCCCACACAACAACACACACACAGAGTTAAAGCACAGGGTGATCACACACAATAACACACACACAGAGATAGAGTACAGGGTGATCACACACAATAACACACGCTCACAGAGAGTTAAAGCACAGGGTGATCCCACACAATAACACGCACACACAGAGTTAGAGTACAGGGTGATCCCACACAATAACACACACAGAGATAAAGCACAGGGTGATCCCACACAATAACACACACACAGTTAAAGCACAGGGTGATCCCACACAGTAACACACACAGATTTAAAGCACAGGGTGATCCCACACAATAACACACAGAGTTAAAGCACAGGGTGATCCCACACAGTAACACACACAGAGTTAAAGTACAGGGTGATCCCACACAATAACAGACACAGAGTTAAAGCACAGGGTGATCCCACACAATAACACGCACACACAGAGTTAGAGTACAGGGTGATCCCACACAATAACACACACAGAGATAAAGCAGAGGGTGATCCCACACAATAACACACACACACAGAGTTTAAAAAACAGGGTGATCCCACACAATAACACACACAGAGTTAAAGTACGGGTGATCCCACACAATAACACACACACAGAGTTAAAGTACAGCGGGATCCCACACAATAACACACACAGAGATAAAGCACAGGGTGATCCCACACAGTAACACACACACACAGAGTTAAAGTACAGGGTGATCCCACACATTCACACACACAGAAATAAAGCACAGGGTGATCCCACACAACAACACAGAGAGAGAGAGAGAGTACAGGGTGATCCCACACAACAACACACACACAGAGTTAAAGCACAGGGTGATCCCACACAACAACACACACAGAGAGAGAGAGTACAGGGTGATCCCACACAACAACACACACACAGAGAGAGAGTACAGGGTGATCCCACACAATAACACACACACAGAGATAGAGTACAGGGTGATCCCACACAATAACACACACACAGAGATAGAGTACAGGGTGATCCCACACAATAACACACACACACACAGAGTTAAAGCACAGGATGATCCCACACAATAACACACGCTCACAGAGAGTTAAAGCACAGGGTGACCCCACACAGTAACACGCACACACAGAGTTAAAGTACAGGGTGACCCCACACAGTAACACACACAGAGTTAAAGCACAGAGTGATCCCACACAATAACACACACAGAGTTAAAGTACAGGGTGACCCCACACAGTAACACACACAGAGTTAAAGCACAGAGTGATCCCACACAATAACACACACAGAGTTAAAGCACAGGGTGATCCCACACAGTAACACACAGAGTTAAAGCACAGGGTGATCCCACACAATAACACGCACAGAGAGTTAAAGCACAGGGTGATCCCACACAATAACACACACAGAGTTAAAGCACAGGGTGATCCCACACAATAACACACACAGAGTTAAAGCACAGGGTGATCCCACACAATAACACACATACACACAGAGTTAAAACACAGAGTGATCCGACACAACAACACACACAGAGTAAAAGCACAGGGTGATCCCACACACACACACACAAACAGACATAAAGCACAGGGTGATCCCACACAATAACACACACACACAGAGTTAAAGCACAGAGTGATCCCACACAATAACACACACAGAGTTAAAGCACAGGGTGATCCCACACAGTAACACACAGAGTTAAAGCACAGGGTGATCCCACACAGTAACACACACAGAGTTAAAGCACAGAGTGATCCCACACAATAACACACACAGAGTTAAAGCACAGGGTGATCCCACACAATAACACACAGAGTTAAAGCACAGGGTGATCCCACACAATAACACACAGAGTTAAAGCACAGGGTGATCCCACACAATAACACACAGAGTTAAAGCACAGGGTGATCCCACAAAATAACACACAGAGTTAAAGCACAGGGTGATCCCACACAGTAACACACACAGAGTTAAAGCACAGGGTGATCCCACACAATAACACACACACACAGATTTAAAGTACAGCGGGATCCCACACATTCACACATACACACACAGAGTTAAAGTACAGGGTGATCCCACACATTCACACACACACACAGAGTTAAAGTACAGGGTGATCCCACACAATAACAGACACAGAGTTAAAGCACAGGGTGATCCCACACACACACACACAAACAGAGTTAAAACACAGGGTGATCCCACACAGTAACACACACAGAGTTAAAGCACAGGGTGACCCCACACAGTAACACACACAGAGTTAAAGCACAGGGTGATCCCACACAAAAACACACACACACACACAGAGTTAAAGCACAGGGTGACCCCACAGAAAAAAACACATACACGGAGTTAAAACACAGGTTGATCCCTCACAATAACACACACACAGAGTCAAAGTACAGGTTGATCCCACACAATAACAGACACAGAGTTAAAGCACAGGGTGATCCCACACACACACACACAAACAGAGTTAAAGTACAGGGTGATCCCACACATTCACACACACAGAGATAAAGCACAGGGTGATCCCACACAACAACACACACAGAGAGAGAGAGTACAGGGTGATCCCACACAACAACACACAGAGAGAGAGAGAGTACAGGGTGATCCCACACAATAACACACACACAGAGATAGAGTACAGGGTGATCCCACACAATAACACACACACATAGAGTTTAAAAAACAGGGTGATCCCACACAATAACACACACACAGAGTTAAAGTACAGGGTGATCCCACACAATAACACACACACATAGAGTTTAAAAAACAGGGTGATCCCACACAATAACACACACACACAGAGTTAAAGCACAGGGTGATCCCACACAATAACTCACACAGAGATAAAGTACAGGGTGATCCCACACAACAACACACACACACAGAGTTTAAAAAACAGGGTGATCCCACATAAAAACACACACACAGAGTTAAAGTACAGGGTGATCCCACACAATAACACACACAGAGTTAAAGTACAGGGTGATCCCACACAAAAACACACACAGAGTTAAAGCACAGGGTGATCCCACACAATAACACACACACAGAGTTTAAAAAACAGGGTGATCCCACATAAAAACACACACAGAGTTAAAGTACAGGGTGATCCCACACAGTAACACACACAGAGTTAAAGCACAGGGTGATCCCACACAACAACACACACACAGAGTTAAAGTACAGGGTGATCACACACAATAACACACACACAGAGATAGAGTACAGGGTGATCACACACAATAACACACGCTCACAGAGAGTTAAAGCACAGGGTGATCCCACACAATAACACGCACACACAGAGTTAGAGTACAGGGTGATCCCACACAATAACACACACAGAGATAAAGCACAGGGTGATCCCACACAATAACACACACACACAGAGTTTAAAAAACAGGGTGATCCCACACAGTAACACACACAGAGTTAAAGCACAGGGTGATCCCACACAGTAACACACACAGTGTTAAAGCACAGGGTGATCCCACACAATAACACACACAGAGTTAAAGCACAGGGTGATCCCACACAGTAACACACACAGAGTTAAAGTACAGGGTGATCCCACACAGTAACACACACAGAGTTAGAGTACAGGGTGAACCCACACAATAACACACACAGAGATAAAGCACAGGGTGATCCCACACAATAACACACACACACAGAGTTTAAAAAACAGGGTGATCCCACACAATAACACACACAGAGATAAAGCACAGGGTGATCCCACACAACAACACACACACACAGAGTTTAAAAAACAGGGTGATCCCACACAGTAACACACACAGAGTTAAAGCACAGGGTGATCCCACACACACACACACAAACAGAGTTAAAACACAGGGTGATCCCACACAGTAACACACACAGAGTTAAAGCACAGGGTGACCCCGCACAGTAACACACACAGAGTTAAAGCACAGGGTGATCCCACACAATAACACACACAGAGTTAAAGCACAGGGTGATCCCACACAATAACACACACAGAGTTAAAGCACAGGGTGATCCCACACAAAAACACACACACACACAGAGTTAAAGCACAGGGTGACCCCACATAATAACACACACACAGAGTTAAAGCACAGGGTGACCCCACATAATAACACACACACACGGAGTTAAAACACAGGTTGATCCCTCACAATAACACACACACAGAGTTAAAGCACAGGGTGATCCCACACAATAACAGACACAGAGTTAAAGCACAGCGTGATCCCACACAATAACACAAACAGAGTTAAAGCACAGAGTGATCCCACACAATAACACACACACACAGAGTTAAAGCACAGGGTGATCCCAGACAATAACACACACACACAGAGTTAAAGTACAGCGGGATCCCACACAATCACAAACAGAGTTAAAGCACAGGGTGATCCCACACAATAACACACACACAAAGTTTAAAAAACAGGGTGATCCCACATAAAAACACACACACAGAGTTAAAGCACAGGGTGATCCCACACAATAACACACACACAAAGTTTAAAAAACAGGGTGATCCCACACAATAACACACACACAGAGTTAAAGCACAGGGTGATCCCACACAATAACACACACAGAGTTAAAGTACAGGGTGATCCCACACAATAACACACACAGAGTTAAAGTACAGGGTGATCCCACACAACAACACACACACACAGAGTTTAAAAAACAGGGTGATCCCACACAATAACACACATAGAGTTAAAGCACAGGGTGATCCCACACATTCACTCACACACACAGAGTTAAAGTACAGCGGGATCCCACACAATAACACACACAGAGATAAAGCACAGGGTGATCCCACACAATAACACACACACAGAGTTAAAGCACAGAGTGATCCCACACAATAACACACACACACAGAGTTAAAGCACAGGGTGATCCCACACAATAACAGACAGAGAGTTAAAGCACAGGGTGATCCCACACAATAACACACACACACAGAGTTAAAGCACAGGGTGATCCCACACAATAACAGACAGAGAGTTAAAGCACAGAGTGATCCCACACAATAACACACACAGAGATAAAGCACAGGGTGATCCCACACAATAACACACACAGAGTTAAAGCACAGGGTGATCCCACACAATAACAGACAGAGAGTTAAAGCACAGGGTGATCCCACACAATAACACACACACACAGAGTTAAAGCACAGGGTGATCCCAGACAATAACACACACACACAGAGTTAAAGTACAGCGGGATCCCACACATTCACACACACACACAGAGTTAAAGTACAGGGTGATCCCACACATTCACACACACACACACACAGAGTTAAAGTACAGGGTGATCCCACACAATAACACACACAGAGATAAAGCACAGGGTGATCCCACACAACAACACACACACACACACAGAGAGTACAGGGTGAACCCACACAATAACACACACACACACACAGAGTTAAAGCACAGGGTGATCCCACACAATAACACACAGAGTTAAAGCACAGGGTGATCCCACACAATAACAGACACAGAGTTAAAGCACAGGGTGATCCCACACAACAACAGACACAGAGTTAAAGCACAGGGTGATCCCGCACAATAACACAAACAGAGTTAAAGCACAGGGTGATCCCACACAATAACACACACACAGAGTTAAAGCACAGAGTGATCCCACACAATAACACACACACACAGAGTTAAAGTACAGGGTGATCCCACACAATAACACAAACACACAGATTTAAAGTACAGTGGGATCCCACACATTCACACACACACACAGAGTTAAAGCACAGGGTGATCCCACACACACACACACAAACAGAGTTAAAGTACAGGGTGATCCCACACATTCACACACACAGAGATAAAGCACAGGGTGATCCCACACAACAACACACACACACACAGAGAGTGCAGGGTGATCCCACACAATAACACACACACAGAGATAGAGTACAGGGTGATCCCACACAATAACACACACACATAGAGTTTAAAAAACAGGGTGATCCCACACAATAACACACACAGAGTTAAAGCACAGGGTGATCCCACACAATAACTCACACAGAGATAAAGTACAGGGTGATCCCACACAATAACTCACACAGAGATAAAGTACAGGGTGATCCCACACAACAACACACACACACAGAGTTTAAAAAACAGGGTGATCCCACATAAAAACACACACACAGAGTTAAAGTACAGGGTGATCCCACACAATAACACACACAGAGTTAAAGCACAGGGTGATCCCACACAATAACACACACAGAGTTAAAGCACAGGGTGATCCCACACAATAACACACACAGAGTTAAAGTACAGGGTGATCCCACACAATAACACACACAGAGTTAAAGCACAGGGTGATCCCACACAATAACACACGCACAGAGTTAAAGTACAGGGTGATCCCACACAGTAACACACACAGAGTAAAAGTACAGGGTGATCCCACACAGTAACACACACAGAGTTAAAGCACAGGGTGATCCCACACATTCACTCACACACACAGAGTTGAAGTACAGCGGGATCCCACACAATAACACACACAGAGATAAAGCACAGGGTGATCCCACACAACAACACACACACAGAGTTAAAGCACAGGGTGATCTCACACAATAACACTCACAGAGATAAAGCACAGGGTGATCCCACACAATAACACACACACACAGAGTTTAAAAAACAGGGTGATCCCACACAGTAACACACACAGAGTTAAAGCACAGGGTGATCCCACACAGTAACACACACAGAGTTAAAGCACAGGGTGATCCCACACAAGAACACACAGAGTTAAAGCACAGGGTGATCCCACACAGTAACACACACACACACAGTTAAAGTACAGGGTGATGCCACACAATAACACACACACACAGAGTTAAAGCACAGGGTGATCCCAGACAATAACACACACACACAGAGTTAAAGTACAGGGTGATCCCACACAATAACACACACACACAGAGTTAAAGCACAGGGTGATCCCAGACAATAACACACACACACAGAGTTAAAGTACAGCGGGATCCCACACATTCACACACACACACAGAGTTAAAGTACAGGGTGATCCCACACATTCACACACACACACACAGAGTTAAAGTACAGGGTGATCCCACACAATAACACACACAGAGATAAAGCACAGGGTGATCCCACACAACAACACACACACACACACAGAGTACAGGGTGAACCCACACAATAACACACACACACACACAGAGTTAAAGCACAGGGTGATCCCACACAATAACACACAGAGTTAAAGCACAGGGTGATCCCACACAATAACAGACACAGAGTTAAAGCACAGGGTGATCCCACACAACAACAGACACAGAGTTAAAGCACAGGGTGATCCCGCACAATAACACAAACAGAGTTAAAGCACAGGGTGATCCCACACAATAACACACACACAGAGTTAAAGCACAGAGTGATCCCACACAATAACACACACACACAGAGTTAAAGTACAGGGTGATCCCACACAATAACACACACACACAGATTTAAAGTACAGTGGGATCCCACACATTCACACACACACACAGAGTTAAAGTACAGGGTGATCCCACACATTCACACACACACACACAGAGTTAAAGTACAGGGTGATCCCACACAATAACAGACACAGAGTTAAAGCACAGGGTGATCCCACACACACACACACAAACAGAGTTAAAACACAGGGTGATCCCACACAGTAACACACACAGAGTTAAAGCACAGGGTGACCCCACACAGTAACACACACAGAGTTAAAGCACAGGGTGATCCCACACAATAACACACACAGAGTTAAAGCACAGGGTGATCCCACACAAAAACACACACACACACAGAGTTAAAGCACAGGGTGACCCCACATAATAACACACACACACGGAGTTAAAACACAGGTTGATCCCTCACAATAACACACACACAGAGTTAAAGCACAGGGTGATCCCACACAATAACAGACACAGAGTTAAAGCACAGGGTGATCCCACACAATAACACAAACAGAGTTAAAGCACAGAGTGATCCCACACAATAACACACACACACAGAGTTAAAGCACAGGGTGATCCCAGACAATAACACACACACACACAGAGTTAAAGTACAGCGGGATCCCACACATTCACAAACAGAGATAAAGCACAGGGTGATCCCACACAATAACACACACACAAAGAGTTTAAAAAACAGGGTGATCCCACACAATAACACACACACAGAGATTAAAAAACAGGTTGATCCCACACAATAACACACACACAGAGTTAAAGTACAGGGTGACCCACACAATAACACACACACAGAGTTAAAGCACGGGGTGATCCCACACATTCACTCACACACACAGAGTTAAAGTACAGCGGGATCCGACACAATAACACACACAGAGATAAAGCACAGGGTGATCCCACACAACAACACACACACAGAGTTAAAGCACAGGGTGATCACACACAATAACACACACACAGAGATAGAGTACAGGGTGATCCCACACAACAACACACAGAGAGAGAGAGAGTACAGGGTGATCCCACACAGTAACACACACACACACAGAGAGTACAGGGTGATGCCACACAATAACACACACACAGAGTTAAAGCACAGGGTGATCCCACACAATAACACACACAGAGTTAAAGCACAGGGTGATCCCACACAATAACACGCACACACAGAGTTAAAGCACAGGGTGATCCCACACAATAACACACACAGAGTTAAAGCACAGGGTGATCCCACACAATAACACACACAGAGTTAAAGCACAGGGTGATCCCACACACACACACACAAACAGAGTTAAAGTACAGGGTGATCCCACACATTCACACACACAGAGATAAAGCACAGGGTGATCCCACACAACAACACACACACACACAGAGAGTGCAGGGTGATCCCACACAATAACACACACACAGAGATAGAGTACAGGGTGATCCCACACAATAACACACACACATAGAGTTTAAAAAACAGGGTGATCCCACACAATAACACACACAGAGTTAAAGCACAGGGTGATCCCACACAATAACTCACACAGAGATAAAGCACAGGGTGATCCCACACAATAACTCACACAGAGATAAAGTACAGGGTGATCCCACACAACAACACACACACACAGAGTTTAAAAAACAGGGTGATCCCACATAAAAACACACACAGAGTTAAAGCACAGGGTGATCCCACACAATAACACACACAGAGTTAAAGTACAGGGCGATCCCACACAATAACACACACAGAGTTAAAGCACAGGGTGATCCCACACAATAACACACACAGAGTTAAAGCACAGGGTGATCCCACACAATAACACACACAGAGTTAAAGTACAGGGTGATCCCACACAATAACACACACAGAGTTAAAGCACAGGGTGATCCCACACAATAACACATGCACAGAGTTAAAGTACAGGGTGATCCCACACAGTAACACACACAGAGTTAAAGCACAGGGTGATCCCACACAACAACACACAGAGAGAGAGAGAGTACAGGGTGATCCCACACAGTAACACACACACACACAGAGAGTACAGGGTGATGCCACACAATAACACACACACAGAGTTAAAGCACAGGGTGATCCCACACAATAACACACACAGAGTTAAAGCACAGGGTGATCCCACACAATAACACGCACACACAGAGTTAAAGCACAGGGTGATCCCACACAATAACACACACAGAGTTAAAGCACAGGGTGATCCCACACAATAACACACACAGAGTTAAAGTACAGGGTGATCCCACACAATAACACACACAGAGATAAAGCACAGGGTGATCCCACACAATAACACACACACAGAGTTTAAAAAACAGGGTGATCCCACACAGTAACACAGACAGAGTTAAAGCACAGGGTGACCCCACACAATAACACACACAGAGTTAAAGCACAGAGTGATCCCACACAATAACACACACAGAGTTAAAGCACAGGGTGATCCCACACAGTAACACACACAGAGTTAAAGCACAGGGTGACCCCACACAGTAACACACACAGAGTTAAAGCACAGGGTGATCCCACACAGTAACACACACAGAGTTAAAGCACAGGGTGATCCCACACAGTAACACACAGAGTTAAAGCACAGGGTGATCCCACACAATAACACACACAGAGTTAGAGTACAGGGTGACCCCACACAGTAACACACACAGAGTTAAAGCACAGGGTGACCCCACACAGTAACACACACAGAGTTAAAGCACAGGGTGATCCCACACAATAACACACACAGAGTTAAAGCACAGGGTGACCCCACACAGTAACACACACAGAGTTAAAGCACAGGGTGATCCCACACAATAACAGACACAGAGTTAAAGAACAGGGTGATCCCACACAGTCACACACACACACAGAGTTAAAGTACAGGGTGATCCCAGACAATAACACACACACACAGAGTTAAAGCACAGGGTGATCCCACACAATAACACACACACACAGAGTTAAAGCACAGGGTGACCCCACACAGTAACACACACAGAGTTAAAGCACAGGGTGATCCCAGACAATAACACACAGAGTTAAAGCACAGGGTGATCCCACACAATAACACACACACAGAGTTAAAGCACAGGGTGATCCCAGACAATAACACACACACACAGAGTTAAAGCACAGGGTGATCCCACACATTCACACACACACACAGAGTTAAAGTACAGGGTGATCCCACACATTCACACACACACACAGAGTTAAAGTACAGGGTGATCCCACACAATAACAGACACAGAGTTAAAGCACAGGGTGATCCCACACACACACACACACAAACAGAGTTAAAACACAGGGTGATCCCACACAGTAACACACACAGAGTTAAAGCACAGGGTGATCCCACACAATAACACACACACAGTTAAAGCACAGGGTGATCCCACACAAAAACACACACACACACAGAGTTAAAGCACAGGGTGAACCCACATAATAACACACATACACGGAGTTAAAGCACAGGGTGATCCCACACATTCACACACACACACAGAGTTAAAGTACAGGGTGATCCCACACAATAACAGACACAGAGTTAAAGCACAGGGTGATCCCACACACACACACACACAAACAGAGTTAAAACACAGGGTGATCCCTCACAATAACACACACAGAGTCAAAGTACAGGTTGATCCCACACAATAACAGACACAGAGTTAAAGCACAGGGTGATCCCACACAATAACATACACAGAGTTAAAGCACAGGTTGATCCCTCACAATAACACACACAGAGTTAAAGTACAGGGTGATCCCACACAATAATACACACACACACAGAGTTAAAGTACAGGGTGATCCCACACAATAACACACACAGAGTTCAAGTACAGGGTGATCCCACACAATAATACACACAGAGTTAAAGCACAGGGTGATCCCACACAATAACACACACAGAGTTCAAGTACAGGGTGATCCCACACAATAATACACACAGAGTTAAAGCACAGGGTGATCCCACACAGTAACACACACAGAGTTAAAGCACAGGGTGATCCCACACAGTAACACACACAGCGTTAGAGTACAGGGTGATCCCACACAATAACACACACAGAGTTAAAGCACAGGGTGATCCCACACAATCACACACAGAGTTAAAGCACAGGGTGATCCCACACAATAACACACAGAGTTAAAGCACAGGGTGATCCCACACAGTAACACACACACAGTTAAAGCACAGGGTGATCCCACTCAGTAACACACAGAGTTAAAGCACAGGGTGATCCCACACAATGACACACACAGAGTTAAAGCACAGGGTGATCCCACACAATAACACACACAGAGTTAAAGCACAGGGTGATCCCACACAATAACACACACAGAGTTAAAGCACAGGGTGATCCCACACAATAACACACACAGAGTTAAAACACAGAGTGATCCGACACAATAACACACACAGAGTTAAAGCACAGGGTGATCCCACACAATAACACACAGAGTTAAAGCACAGGGTGATCCCACACAATGACACACACAGAGTTAAAGCACAGGGTGATCCCACACAATAACACAAACAGAATTAAAGCACAGAGTGATCCCACACAATAACACACACACACAGAGTTAAAGTACAGGGTGATCCCACACAATAACACACACACACAGAGTTAAAGCACAGGGTGATCCCAGACAATAACACACACACACAGAGTTAAAGTACAGCGGGATCCCACACATTCACACACACACACAGAGTTAAAGTACAGGGTGATCCCACACATTCACACACACACACACAGAGTTAAAGTACAGGGTGATCCCACACAATAACACACACAGAGATAAAGCACAGGGTGATCCCACACAACAACACACACACAGAGAGAGAGTGCAGGGTGATCCCACACAATAACACACACAGAGTTAAAGCACAGGGTGATCCCACACAATAACACACACAGAGTTAAAGCACAGGGTGATCCCACACAATAACACAAACAGATTTAAAGCACAGGGTGATCCCACACAATAACACACACAGAGTTAAAGCACAGAGTGATCCCACACAATAACACACACACACAGAGTTAAAGTACAGGGTGATCCCACACAATAACACACACACAGAGTTAAAGCACAGGGTGATCTCAGACAATAACACACACACACAGATTTAAAGTACAGCGGGATCCCACACATTCACACACACACACAGAGTTAAAGTACAGGGTGATCCCACACATTCACACACACACACACAGAGTTAAAGTACAGGGTGATCCCACACAATGACAGACACAGAGTTAAAGAACAGGGTGATCCCACACAAAAACACACACAAACAGAGTTAAAACACAGGGAGATCCCACACAGTAACACACACAGAGTTAAAGCACAGGGTGATCCCACACAATAACACACACAGAGTTAAAGCACAGGGTGATCCCACACAAAAACACACACACACACAGAGTTAAAGCACAAGGTGACCCCACATAATAACACACACAGAGTTAAAACACAGGTTGATCCCTCACAATAACACACACACAGAGTTAAAGTACAGGGTGATCCCAGACAATAACAGACACAGAGTTAAAGCACAGGGTGATCCCATACACACACACACAAACAGAGTTAAAACACAGGGTGATCCCACACAGTAACACACAGAGTTAAAGCACAGGGTGATCCCACACAATAACATACACAGAGTTAAAGCACAGGGTGATCCCACACAATAACACACACAGAGATAAAGCACAGGGTGATCCCACACAATAACATACACAGAGTTAAAGCACAGGGTGATCCCACACAATAACACACACAGAGATAAAGTACAGGGTGATCCCACACAGTAACACACACACACAGAGTTAAAGTACAGGGTGATCCCACACATTCACACACACAGAGATAAAGCACAGGGTGATCCCACACAACAACACACAGAGAGATAGAGAGTACAGGGTGATCCCACACAACAACACACACACACACAGAGTACAGGGTGATCCCACACAATAACACACACACAGAGATAGAGTACAGGGTGATCCCACACAATAACACACACACATAGAGTTTAAAAAACAGGGTGATCCCACATAAAAACACACACACACACAGAGTTAAAGTACAGGGTGATCCCACACAATAACACACACAGTGTTAAAGCACAGGGTGATCCCACACAATAACACACGCACAGAGTTAAAGTACATGGTGATCCCACACAGTAACACACACAGAGTTAAAGCACAGGGTGATCCCACACAATAACAGACACAGAGTTAAAGCACAGGGTGATCCCACACATTCACTCACACACACAGAGTTAAAGTACAGCGGGATCCCACACAATAACACACACAGAGATAAAGCACAGGGGTGATCCCACACAGTAACATACACAGAGTTAAAGCACAGGGTGATCCCACTCAATAACACACGCTCACAGAGAGTTAAAGCACAGGGTGATCCCACACAATAACACACACAGAGATAAAGCACAGGGTGATCCCACACAATAACACACACACACAGAGTTTAAAAAACAGGGTGATCCCACACAGTAACACACACAGAGTTAAAGCACAGGGTGATCCCACACAGTAACACACGCAGAGTTAAAACACAGGGTGATCCCACACAGTAACACACACAGAGTTAAAGCACAGGGTGATCCCACACAGTAACACACACAGTTAAAGCACAGGGTGATCCCACACAGTGAAATGCATGTATTGGTTTACCCAGTGTGACCCACTTATAATGCAGACAGTATGATTACAAAGTGATCCGATAAGAGAGAGATGAATACTCCAGAGAATATCCCCAAATATAAAGGCAACAATACCCCTGACCCATTCTGGTATAGTACCCATTCTGGATCGAATCCTGGATAACCCCCACAGGGATAGCTCAGGGAGTTTCCACTTTAACACAGACAGGAATACTCTGGATCGAGTCCTGGATAACTCCCACAGGGATAGCTCAGGGAGTTTCCACTATAACACAGACAGGAATACTCTGGATCGAGTCCTGGATAACTCTCACAGGGATAGCTCAGGGAGTTTCCACTATAACACAGACAGGAATACTCTGGATCGAGTCCTGGATAACTCCCACAGGGATAGCTCAGTGAGTTTCCACTTTAACACAGACAGGAATACTCTGGATCGAATCCTGGATAACTCCCACAGGGATAGCTCAGGGAGTTCCCACTATAACACAGACAGGAATACTCTGGATCGAATCCTGGATAACTCCCACAGGGATAGCTCAGGGAGTTTCCACTATAACACAGACAGGAATACTCTGGATCGAGTCCTGGATAACTCCCACAGTGATAGCTCAGGGAGTTTCCACTATAACACAGACAGGAATACTCTGGATCGAGTCCTGGATAACTCCCACAGTGATAGCTCAGGGAGTTTCCACTATAACACAGACAGGAATACTCTGGATCGAGTCCTGGATAACTCCCACAGGGATAGCTCAGGGAGTTTCCACTATAACACAGACAGGAATACTCTGGATCTGAATTAAACTCCATCTGCCACTTCTCAGCCCATTGGCCCATCAGGTCCAGATCCTGTTGTAATCTGAGGTAACCATCTTCGCTGTCCACTACACCTCCAACTTTGGTGTCATCCGCAAACTTACTAACTGTACCTCTTACGCTCGCATCCAAATCATTTATGTAAATGACGAAAAGTTGAGGGCCCAGTACCGTTCCCTGTGGCACTCCACTGGTCACAGGCCTCCAGTCTGAAAAACAACCCTCCACCCCCACCCTCTGTCTTCTCCCTCTGAGCCAATTTTGTATCCAGTTGGCTACTTCTCCCATGTTTCCTTGTGACCTGACCTTGTTAACCGGTCTCTCACGTGGAATCTTGTCAAACGCCCGCCCGAAGTCCATGCTGATCACGCCCACCGCTCGATCCTCCGCGTCACTTCTTTGAGAAATTCAAACAAGTTAGTGAGACAGGATTTCCCACTCTCGAAAGTCATCGTGAATGTCCCGACTCAGTCCTGTGATAGATGTGGGTGTGGTTACACCATTTGCAGGTTGATAGAAACAAGAAATATTTCGAAGGGTGGGAGTGAGGAGCAGGCAGGTATGACAACTTTAGTATGGGATGATGGCTGGCATGGACTGGTCAGACCGAAGGGTCTGTTTCTGTGCTGTGTGCCTCTGTGAAACCCCAGCTCCTGATTTACTTACTGATCTCACAAGCTGGCTGAACCCATGCACTGCCCTCTCTGCTAAAGACACTTGACCACCCTATCCATTGGTAACGTTAATATCTCCACATCTATCAATGCCCAACAAACCAGAATCCGCAGCTCTCTGCAGAAGACAATTCCAAACATTCACTAACTTCCAACCCATCAACGTCTTCCATGTTTCGATCATAGAATCACTGAATGGTCTACACAGGCCATTCGGCCCGCCTTCCCTTTTCACAATCCTTTTCGCACTGCCTTCCCCAACCCACCATAACCTGCACATCCCTGGGCACTATGGGACAATTTAGCACAGCCAATCCATCCTAACCTGCACATCCCTGGGCACTATGGGACAATTTAGCACGGCCAATCCACCCTAACCTGCACATCCCTGGGCACTATGGGACAATTTAGCACAGCCAATCCATCCTAACCTGCACATCCCTGGGCACTATGGGACAATTTAGCACGGCCAATCCATCCTAACCTGCACATCCCGGGGCACTATGGGACAATTTAGCACAGCCAATCCACCCTAACCTGCACATCCCTGGGCACTATGGGACAATTTAGCATGGCCAATCCACCCCAGCCTGCACACTTTTGGACTGTGGGAGCAAACCCACGCAGACACGGGGAGAATGTGCAAACTCCACACAGACAGTCGCCCGAGGCTGGAATTGAATCTGGGTCCCTGGCGCTGGGAGGCAGCAGGGCTAACCACTGGGCCATCGTGACCTGGCCCAGATTCTGAGAGGCCGCCTCTTGACACCAGAGCCCAGCACCCCCCCAACCTCGTTCCAAATTCCTGCCATCCTCCCCATATCCCTGCACCCCATTCCCATCCAAATGGCCATCCCATACCCCTCCTGAATGCTTCCATGGGATCGGCCGTCCCTGGATTTCCACATTCCACACCCTTCGTGCTCGCTGGGTGAAAAAGTGGTTCAATTTTCTACTGGCCTGAGTTTCTTTTGTCTTGAAGAATGAAGAGAGACTGTGGGCATGTTCTCTTTCTCTCTCTCTCTCTCTCTCTCTCTCTCTCTCTCTCTCCTCACAGCACCATCCCAGGGATCATTCAGCTCTGAGCCAATTCTGATTGCCCAGCTTTCCAAAGACAAACCATCCCAAGTGGCCGAAAGAATGAAAAAGCAGGATTCTGTGTCCTGAAACCCCCAGTCCCTGTTGAGCTCTCTCCCGAGGTGTTCCCTCACTTTAACCCTACCTCAAGGCACGGACAGACGATAGCTCACGCCCTTATTCACAAATTCTCAGTTCCCCAACTGTTCAGAACTAACCCTATATCCCGCACCCGCTGTGTTTGACAGGACAGACTCAAGCAGCTCACCAGCCCCCTCCTGTACCAATGGTTGACTTGACGGTTCCATTGATAGCCAGGTAACCAGACTTTGTTTCAACGCTTTGTCATAATATTTGCGGATTTAAATCTCAAAGCCAGGCTCTGATTGTTCATCTCAAAGATCAACCTTGAGAAATACTCACAGTAAAGAGACACTCGCACTGCAGTGAACGCTGGACAAGGGGATCTGGAATGACTCCACTCCTTGGTCATGGGTGTGACCTGTGTACAAACTCCGAAACCAGGTCACTGTTTACAGTGGAACAATCCGAGGCTGCGGTCAACACCCGTCAGAGACTGAGGGGAGACCCAGACAGACACGAGGACACTCGAGAGACAGAGAGAGAGAGACAGAGAGAGAGAGAGAGAGACAGAGAGAGAGAGAGAGAGAGAGACAGAGAGAGAGAGAGAGAGAGAGAGAGACAGAGAGAGACAGAGAGAGAGACAGAGAGAGAGAGAGAGAGAGAGACAGAGAGAGAGAGAGAGAGAGAGAGAGACAGAGAGAGAGAGAGAGAGAGAGAGAGACAGAGAGAGACAGAGAGAGAGACAGAGAGAGAGAGAGACAGAGAGAGAGAGAGAGAGAGAGAGAGACAGAGAGAGAGACAGAGAGAGAGAGAGACAGAGAGAGACAGAGAGAGAGAGAGAGAGAGAGAGAGACAGAGAGAGAGAGAGAGACAGAGAGAGACAGAGAGAGTCAGAGAGAGACAGAGACAGACAGAGAGAGAGAGAGAGACAGAGAGAGAGAGAGAGACAATGAACCAGTGCAAGCACAGTGAGAGACAGAGACTGGGAAAAGGGCAGATTCCGAGAGACACAGACAGAGACAGACAGAGACAGACAGAGACTGAGAGAGACAGACAGAGATGGACAGAGATGGACAGAGACAGACAGAGATGGACAGAGATGGACAGAGACAGACAGAGACAGACAGAGACGGACAGAGATGGACAGAGACGGACAGAGACAGACAGAGACAGACAGAGATGGACAGAGACTGAGAGAGACAGACAGAGATGGACAGAGATGGACAGAGACAGACAGAGATGGACAGAGACTGAGAGAGACAGACAGAGATGGACAGAGATGGACAGAGACAGACAGAGACTGAGAGAGACAGACAGAGACGGACAGAGATGGACAGAGACAGACAGAGACAGACAGAGACGGACAGAGACTGAGAGAGACAGACAGAGATGGACAGAGATGGACAGAGACAGACAGAGACGGACAGAGACTGAGAGAGACAGACAGAGATGGACAGAGATGGACAGAGATGGACAGAGACAGACAGAGACGGACAGAGACTGAGAGAGACAGACAGAGATGGACAGAGATGGACAGAGATGGACAGAGACAGACAGAGACGGACAGAGACTGAGAGAGACAGACAGAGACAGACAGAGATGGACAGAGACAGACAGAGATGGACAGAGACTGAGAGAGACAGACAGAGACGGACAGAGATGGACAGAGATGGACAGAGACAGACAGAGACGGACAGAGACTGAGAGAGACAGACAGAGATGGACAGAGACAGACAGAGACAGACAGAGACAGACAGAGATGGACAGAGACGGACAGAGACTGAGAGAGACAGACAGAGACGGACAGAGATGGACAGAGACAGACAGAGACAGACAGAGACGGACAGAGACTGAGAGAGACAGACAGAGATGGACAGAGATGGACAGAGACAGACAGAGATGGACAGAGACGGACAGAGACTGAGAGAGACAGACAGAGACGGACAGAGATGGACAGAGACAGACAGAGACAGACAGAGACAGACAGAGACAGACAGAGACAGACAGAGATGGACAGAGACTGAGAGAGACAGACAGAGATGGACAGAGATGGACAGAGACAGACAGAGACAGACAGAGACTGAGAGAGACAGACAGAGACAGACAGAGATGGACAGAGACGGACAGAGACTGAGAGAGACAGACAGAGACGGACAGAGATGGACAGAGACAGACAGAGACGGACAGAGACTGAGAGAGACAGACAGAGATGGACAGAGACAGACCGAGATGGACAGAGATGGACAGAGACAGACAGAGACAGACAGAGACAGACAGAGACAGACAGAGATGGACAGATGGACAGAGACTGAGAGAGACAGAGACAGACAGAGACTGAGAGAGACAGACAGAGACAGACAGAGACTGACAGAGACAGACAGAGACTGACAGGGACTGAGGGAGACTGAGGAAGACTGAGGGAGACAGACATAGACAGACAGAAACAGACAGAGACAGAGAGAGAAAGACAAAGACAGACAGACAGATGAGACAGAGGGAGACAGACAGAGACTGAGGGAGACAGACAGAGACTGAGGGAGATAGACAGAAACATACAGAGACAGAGACAGACAGAGAAAGACAGAAACAGACAGAGACAGACAGAGACAGACTGAGAAAGACTGAGGGAGACAGACAGAGACTGAGAGAGACTGAGAGAGACTGAGAGACAGACAGAGACAGACTGAGACAGAAAGAGACTGAGGGAAACAGACTGAGACAGACTGAGACTGAAAGAGACAGACAGATAGAAAGACTGAGAGAGACAGAGACTGACAGAGACAGACAGAGTCTGAGAGAGACAGACAGAAACTGAGAGAGACAGACAGAGACTGAGAGAGACAGACAGAGACAGAGGGAGACAGACAGGGACAGAGAGAGGTAAAAACAATGAATGCAGATGCTGGAAACCAGATTCTGGATCAGTGGTGCTGGAAGAACACAGCAATTCAGGCAGCATCCGACGAGCAGCAAAATGGACGTTTTGGCAAAAGCACTTGAGAGAGACTGAGAGAAACTGAGCAAAACAGACACTGAGCGAAACAGAGATTGAGAGAGACAGAGAATGAGTGAGACAGACAGTGACTGCGAGAGGCAGAGACTGGGAAAACTAGACAGTGACTGTGAGAGACAGACAGAGGCTGGGAAAACTAGACAGTGACTGTGAGAGACAGACAGAGGCTGGGAAAACTAGACAGTGACTGTGAGAGACAGACAGAGGCTGGGAAAACTAGACAGTGAATGCGAGAGACAGACAGAGGCTGGGAAAACTAGAGAGTGACTGTGAGAGACAGACAGAGACTGGGAAAACTAGACAGTGACTGCGAGAGACAGACAGAGGCTGGGAAAACTAGACAGTGACTGCGAGAGGCAGAGACTGGGAAAACTAGACAGTGACTGCGAGAGACAGACAGAGGCTGGGAAAACTAGACAGTGACTGCGAGAGACAGACAGAGACTGGGAAAACTCGACAGTGACTGCGAGAGACAGACAGAGGCTGGGAAAACTAGACAGTGACTGTGAGAGACAGACAGAGGCTGGGAAAACTAGACAGTGAATGCGAGAGACAGACAGAGGCTGGGAAAACTAGAGAGTGACTGTGAGAGACAGACAGAGACTGGGAAAACTAGACAGTGACTGCGAGAGACAGACAGAGACTGGGAAAACTAGACAGTGACTGTGAGAGACAGACAGAGACTGGGAAAACTAGACAGTGACTGCGAGAGACAGACAGAGACTGGGAAAACTAGACAGTGACTGCGAGAGACAGACAGAGACTGGGAAAACTAGACAGTGACTGCGAGAGACAGACAGAGGCTGGGAAAACTAGACAGTGACTGCGAGAGACAGACAGAGACTGGGAAAAATAGACAGTGACTGTGAGAGACAGACAGAGGCTGGGAAAACTAGACAGTGACTGCGAGAGACAGACAGAGGCTGGGAAAACTAGACAGTGACTGCGAGAGACAGACAGAGTCTGGGAAAACTAGACAATGACTGTGAGAGACAGACAGAGGCTGGGAAAACTAGACAGTGACTGCAAGAGACAGACAGAGACTGGGATAACTAGACATTGACTGTGAGAGACAGACAGAGGCTGGGAAAACTAGACAGTGACTGCGAGAGACAGACAGGGGCTGGGAAAACTAGAGAGTGACTGTGAGAGACAGACAGAGACTGGGAAAACTAGACAGTGACTGCGAGAGACAGACAGAGACTGGGAAAACTGGACAGTGACTGTGAGAGACAGACAGAGACTGGGAAAACTACACAGTGACTGCGAGAGACAGACAGAGACTGGGAAAACTAGACAGTGACTGTGAGAGACAGGCAGAGACTGGGAAAACTAGACAGTGACTGTGAGAGACAGACAGAGACTGGGAAAACTAGACAGCGACTGTGAGAGACAGACAGAGACTGGGAAAACTAGACAGTGACTTCGAGACACAGACAGAGACTGGGAAAACTAGACAGTGACTTTGAGAGACAGACAGAGGCTGGGAAAACTAGACAGTGACTGCGAGAGACAGACAGAGATTGGGAAAACTAGACAGTGACTGCGAGAGACAGACAGAGGCTGGGAAAACTAGACAGTGACTGCGAGAGACAGACAGAGGCTGGGAAAACTAGACAGTGACTGTGAGAGACAGACAGAGACTGGGAAAACTAGACAGTGACTGCGAGAGACAGACAGAGACCGGGGAAAACTAGACAGTGACTGCGAGAGACAGACAGAGGCTGGGAAAACTAGACAGTGACTGCGAGAGACAGACACTGGGAAAACTAGACAGTGACAGCGAGAGACAGACAGAGGCTGGGAAAACTAGACAGTGACTGTGAGAGACAGACAGAGACTGGGAAAACTACACAGTGACTGCGAGAGACAGACAGAGACTGGGAAAACTAGACAGTGACTGCGAGAGACAGACAGAGACTGGGAAAACTAGAGAGTGACTGTGAGAGACAGACAGAGACTGGGAGAACTAGACAGTGACTGCGAGAGACAGACAGAGACTGGGAAAACTGGACAGTGACTGTGAGAGACAGACAGAGACTGGGAAATCTACACAGTGACTGCGAGAGACAGACAGAGACTGGGAAAACTAGACAGTGACTGTGAGAGACAGACAGAGACTGGGAAAACTAGACAGTGACTGCGAGAGACAGACAGAGGCTGGGAAAACTAGACAGTGACTGCGAGAGACAGACAGAGACTGTGAAAACTGGACAGTAACTGTGAGAGACAGACAGAGACTGGGAAAACTACACAGTGACTGCGAGAGACAGACAGAGACTGGGAAAACTAGACAGTGACTGTGAGAGACAGACAGAGACTGGGAAAACTAGACAGTGACTGTGAGAGACAGACAGAGACTGGGAAAACTAGACAGCGACTGCAAGAGACAGACAGAGACTGGGAAAACTAGACAGTGACTTCGAGACACAGACAGAGACTGGGAAAACTAGACAGTGACTTTGAGAGACAGACAGAGACTGAGAAAACTAGACAGTGACTGCGAGAGACAGACAGAGGCTGGGAAAACTAGACAGTGACTGCGAGAGACAGAAAGAGACTGGGAAAACTAGACAGTGACTGCGAGAGACAGACAGAGGCTGGGAAAACTAGACAGTGACTGCGAGAGACAGACAGAGACTGGGAAAACTAGACAGTGACTTCGAGACACAGACAGAGACTGGGAAAACTAGACAGTGACTGCGAGAGACAGACAGAGACTGGGAAAACTCGACAGTGACTGCGAGAGACAGACAGAGGCTGGGAAAACTAGACAGTGACTGCGAGAGACAGACAGAGACTGGGAAAACTCGACAGTGACTGCGAGAGACAGACAGAGACTGGGAAAACTAGACAGTGACTGCGAGAGACAGACAGAGGCTGGGAAAACTAGACAGTGACTGTGAGAGACAGACAGAGGCTGGGAAAACTAGACAGTGACTGTGAGAGACAGACAGAGACTGGGAAAACTAGACAGTGACTGCGAGAGACAGACAGAGACCGGGGAAACTAGACAGTGACTGCGAGAGACAGACAGAGGCTGGGAAAACTAGACAGTGACTGCGAGAGACAGACACTGGGAAAACTAGACAGTGACAGCGAGAGACAGACAGAGGCTGGGAAAACTAGACAGTGACTGTGAGAGACAGACAGAGACTGGGAAAACTAGAGAGTGACTGTGAGAGACAGACAGAGACTGGGAAAACTAGACAGTGACTGCGAGAGACAGACAGAGACTGGGAAAACTAGACAGTGACTGCGAGAGACAGACAGAGGCTGGGAAAACTAGACAGTGACTGCGAGAGACAGACACTGGGAAAACTAGACAGTGACAGCGAGAGACAGACAGAGGCTGGGAAAACTAGACAGTGACTGTGAGAGACAGACAGAGACTGGGAAAACTAGAGAGTGACTGTGAGAGACAGACAGAGACTGGGAGAACTAGACAGTGACTGCGAGAGACAGACAGAGACTGGGAAAACTGGACAGTGACTGTGAGAGACAGACAGAGACTGGGAAAACTACACAGTGACTGCGAGAGACAGACAGAGACTGGGAAAACTAGACAGTGACTGTGAGAGACAGACAGAGACTGGGAAAACTAGACAGTGACTGTGAGAGACAGACAGAGACTGGGAAAACTAGACAGTGACTGCGAGAGACAGACAGAGACTGGGAAAACTAGACAGTGACTTCGAGACACAGACAGAGACTGGGAAAACTAGACAGTGACTTTGAGAGACAGACAGAGTCTGGGAAAACTAGACAGTGACTGCGAGAGACAGACAGAGGCTGGGAAAACTAGACAGTGACTGCGAGAGACAGACAGAGACTGGGAAAACTAGACAGTGACTGCGAGAGACAGACAGAGGCTGGGAAAACTAGACAGTGACTGCGAGAGACAGACAGAGACTGGGAAAACTAGACAGTGACTTCGAGACACAGACAGAGACTGGGAAAACTAGACAGTGACTTTGAGAGACAGACAGAGACTGGGAAAACTAGACAGTGACAGCGAGAGACAGACAGAGGCTGGGAAAACTAGACAGTGACTGCGAGAGACAGACAGAGACTGGGAAAACTCGACAGTGACTGCGAGAGACAGACAGAGGCTGGGAAAACTAGACAGTGACTGCGAGAGACAGACAGAGACTGGGAAAACTAGATAGTGACTGTGAGAGACAGACAGAGACTGGGAAAACTAGACAGTGACTGCGAGAGACAGACAGAGACTGGGAAAACTAGACAGTGACTGTGAGAGACAGACAGAGGCTGGTAAAACTAGACAGTGACTGCGAGAGACAGTGACAGGGAAAACTAGACAGTGACTGCGAGAGACAGACAGAGGCTGGGAAAACTAGACAGTGACTGTGAGAGACAGACAGAGACTGGGAAAACTAGACAGTGACTGCGAGAGACAGACAGAGACTGGGAAAACTAGACAGTGACTGCGAGGGACAGACAGAGACTGGGAAAACTAGACAGTGACTGCGAGGGACAGACAGAGGCTGGGAAAACTAGACAGTGACTGCGAGAGACAGACAGAGACTGGGAAAACTAGACAGTGACTGCGAGAGATAGACAGAGGCTGAGCGAGATACATTAGATAATCACCTTGTACAGAATTGAGTTACATGGAGTCTGGCACATGGGAGTGACTGATAAATACATACACAGCCTGAGTGAGCCAGACAGAGTGTGGGTCCGACATAGACTGAGAAAGACACACCAGACAGCCACCTGCAACACAATCGAGACACAAAGATTCAGACACTAGACAGACACTTAATGAGCCAGACAGAGACAGTGAGAGACAGACAGACAGAGAGAGACTGAGAGACTCAGGCAGAGTCTTACAGAGCCAGACAGAGACAGTGAGAGACAGACAGACAGAGAGAGACTGAGAGACTCAGGCAGAGTCTTACAGAGACAGACAGAGACTGAGAGAGACAGACAGTCACAGAGAGACATAGAAGGAGACTGACAGAGCCAGGCGGAGAATGGGAGAGACAGACCGAAACTGAAAGAGACTCACAGAGGCTGGAATTGACTGAGAAAGCCAGAGACTGTGGGACAGGCAGAGACCAAGGGAGACAGAGACTAGGAGAGCCAGACAGAGACAAAGAGAGACAGATAGACAGATATAGGCAGAGACCAAGGGAGACAGAGACCAGGAGAGCCAGATGGAGACTGAGAGAGAGAGAGAGAGAGAGCATGAGAGAGTGAGAGACAGAGAGAGAGAGAGAGAGAGAGAGAGATGGAGAGGCAGACACTGTGAACCAGACAGAAACAGTGCTAGCCAGACAGAGAGGGTGAGAGAGACCGAGAGACTCAGTCAGAGACTGAGACAGCAGCTAAAGCTGGGAAGGGAGGTTGTCTACAGACGGGTCGAGCAAGTCACGAAAATCTTCTCAGGTGGCATACGACGTGGGGAGATGGGGGGCTGGAAGGACTGAGGAGCAGGAGGTTATCTGAATGAAGGGAGGTGGCAGAAAGGAAAGGGATATGGAGTCCTCATCTAAATCTAATTTCCGGGACTTTCCAGGAAGAGGGAAGGCTCCAGGGGGACTTGGCAGGTCTGATGCAGTCAGTTAGTTTCCCATTCTGGGGCAGTTCAGCATCAGACCGGATGATTTAAGACAGAGCTTGGGAGCTATGTCTCTCTTTCTCTCCAAGGGTAGTAAATCAGTGAAATTCATTATCACAGAGAGAGCTTCCTGAGGCTAGGTCACTCGATATACAAGGCACCTGTCCTCGGATGCTGCCTGAATTGCTGTACTCTTCCAGCACCACTGATCCACAATACATGTTCAGTCAGGAAGGGGAATCACAGATCGAGACAACGATGGGGGGAGAGAGACACACAGAGGGAGGGAGGGAGAGACAGGGGTTGGGGGAGAGAGAGAGAGAGAGAGAGAGAGAGAGGGAGAGACAGGGATGGAGAGAGAGAGAGAGAGACAGGGATGGGGAGACAGAGAGAGTGAGAGAGAGGGACAGGGATGGGGAGAGAGAGATAGGGATGGGGAGAAAGAGGGAGGGAGGGATGGGGAGAGAGAGAGAGAGGGATGGGGAGAGAGAGAGAGAGAGGGAGAGACAGGGATGGAGAAAGAGAGAGAGAGAGAGACAGGGATGGGGAGAGAGAGAGAGAGACAGGGATGGTGAGACAGGGAGAGAGTGGGAGAGAGGGACAGGGATGGGGAGAGAGAGGGAGAGAGGGATGGGGAAAGAGAGAGAGCAAGAGAGAGACAGGGATGTGGAGAGAGGGAGAGAGAGAGACAGGGATGGGGAGAGAGAAGGAGAGAGGGAGAGAGAGAGAGACAGGGATGGGGCTAGAGAGAGAGAGGGATGGGAGAGAGTGAGAGAGACAGGGATGGGGAGAGAGAGAGTGAGAGAGAGAGAGAGAGAGAGAGAGAGACAGGGATGGGGGGGAGAGTGAGAGAGACAGGGATGGGGAGAGAGACAGCTAGACACACAGATGGAGAGAGTGAGATACAGATAGAGACAGAAATAGACACAGGGACAGAGAGGGGGAGAGAGAGAGAGACAGATAGAGACAGGGATGGAGAAAAGAGAGACAGACACAGTGAGAGAGAGAGATAGAGAGAGTGACAGAGATATAGTCAGACAGAGACGGATAAAGAGACAGAGTGACAAATAGAGAGAGGGATAGAGAGAGAGAGCGAGAGTGTGTGACAGACAGACACAGGGACAGAGAGGGGGAGAGAGACAGACAGACAGAGGGATAGAGAGAGACAGACAAACAGAGGGACAGAGAGACAGACAGACAGACAGACAGAGGGACAGAGAGAGACAGACAGACAGAGGGACAGAGAGACAGACAGACAGACAGACAGAGGGACAGAGAGAGAGAGAGACAGACAGACAGACAGAGGGACAGAGAGAGAGACAGACAGAGGGACAGAGAGACAGACAGACAGACAGAGGGACAGAGAGAGACAGACAGACAGAGGGACAGAGAGAGACAGACAGACAGAGGGACAGAGAGAGAGAGACAGACAGACAGACAGAGATACAGACAGTGGGGTAATGAGAGAGAATCACTGAGCAGAAGCTGTTCAGAGCACACAATGAGCCAAGGAAACACAAATAGCTAGGTGTCCCACCCAAAGGAAAAGTGAGGTGCTGAGCCACAATCACAGACACACAAAGTGGGCCAGAGATTTTCACAAAAGCAAGTACTGTCACAGACTGAGAAAGGTTCACATCAACACGAAGAGAGAAAAGGCAGAACCATAGAAAATGATTTCAAAACAGACACACAGGTAAGAAGAGATTGTGAAATATAACACTGCACACACACAGGAAATGACAAAGAAATGGAAATATATACATATAAATATAACCAAAGAAATATCAATGCAGGCATACAGATATAGAGAGGGAGGGAGAGAGAATCACAGTCTAACAGACATATTCGGATCGAGCTAACAGAAGCAACAGCAGACAAAGGGAACGACAGTAAATCACAGCAATTCACAGGGGAGAGAGAATCACAGGGGCACGCTGGGACTGAGTGAGAGAGTCACAGAGACATACAGGGACAGAGAGAGAGAGAGAGAGATACAGTTAGACACAGGGACAGAGAGAGAGAGAGAGAGATACAGTTAGACACAGGGACAGGGAGAGAGAGAGACACACACACATAGATAGACACAGGGACAGAGAGAGATACAGTTAGACACAGGGACAGGGAGAGAGACAGAGAGAGATACAGTTAGACACAGGGACAGGGAGAGAGACAGAGAGAGATACAGTTAGACACAGGGACAGGGAGAGAGAGAGACACACACACATAGATAGACACAGGGACAGAGAGAGATACAGTTAGACACAGGGACAGGGAGAGAGACAGAGAGAGATACAGTTAGACACAGGGACAGGGAGAGAGAGAGACACACACACATAGATAGACACAGGGACAGGGAGAGAGAGAGAGAGAGAGAGATACAGTTAGACACGGACAGGGAGAGAGACAGAGAGATAGACACAGGAATAGGGAGAGAGAGATAGATACAGTTAGACACAGGGACAGGGAGAGAGAGAGACACACACACATAGATAGACACAGGGACAGAGAGAGATACAGTTAGACACAGGGACAGGGAGAGAGACAGAGAGAGATACAGTTAGACACAGGGACAGGGAGAGAGACAGAGAGAGATACAGTTAGACACAGGGACAGGGAGAGAGAGAGACACACACACATAGATAGACACAGGGACAGAGAGAGATACAGTTAGACACAGGGACAGGGAGAGAGACAGAGAGAGATACAGTTAGACACAGGGACAGGGAGAGAGAGAGACACACACACATAGATAGACACAGGGACAGGGAGAGAGAGAGAGAGAGAGAGATACAGTTAGACACGGACAGGGAGAGAGACAGAGAGATAGACACAGGAATAGGGAGAGAGAGATAGATACAGATAGACACAGGGACAGGGGGAGAGAGAGAGAGACACACACACACAGTTAGACACAGGGACAGGGAGAGAGAGAGAGACACACACAGATAGACACAGGGACAGGGAGAGAGAGAGACACACACAGATAGATGCAGGGACAGGGAGAGAGAGAGACACACACACAGTTAGACACAGGGACAGGGAGAGAGAGAGACACACACAGATAGACACAGGGACAGGGAGAGAGAGACACACACACAGATAGACACAGGGACAGGGAGAGAGAGAGACACACACAGATAGACACAGGGACAGGGAGAAAGAGACACACACACAGATAGACGCAGGGACAGGGAGAGAGAGACACACACACAGATAGACACAGGGACAGGGAGAGAGAGAGACACACACAGATAGACGCAGGGACAGGGAGAGAGAGACACACACAGATAGACGCAGGGACAGAGGGAGACACACACAGATAGACACAGGGACAGAGGGAGACACACACACAGATAGACACAGGGACAGGGAGAGAGAGACACACACAGATAGACGCAGGGACAGGGAGAGAGAGACACACACACAGATAGACACAGGGACAGGGAGAGAGACACACACAGATAGACGCAGGGACAGGGAGAGAGAGACACACACACAGATAGACACAGGGACAGGGAGAAAGAGACACACACAGATAGACACAGGGACAGGGAGAAAGAGACACACACAGATAGACGCAGGGACAGAGGGAGACACACACACAGATAGACGCAGGGACAGGGAGAGAGACACACACAGATAGACACAGGGACAGGGAGAGAGAGAGACACACACAGATAGACGCAGGGACAGGGAGAGAGAGACACACACAGATAGACGCAGGGACAGAGGGAGAGAGAGACACACACAGATAGACGCAGGGACAGGGAGAGAGAGACACACACAGATAGACACAGGGACAGAGGGAGACACACACACAGATAGACGCAGGGACAGGGAGAGAGACACACACAGATAGACACAGGGACAGGGAGAGAGAGAGACACACACAGATAGACGCAGGGACAGGGAGAGAGAGACACACACAGATAGACGCAGGGACAGAGGGAGACACACACAGATAGACACAGGGACAGGGAGAGAGAGAGACACACACAGATAGACACAGGGACAGGGAGAGAGAGAGACACACACAGATAGACACAGGGACAGGGAGAGAGAGACACACACAGATAGACGCAGGGACAGGGAGAGAGAGACACACACACAGATAGACACAGGGACAGGGAGAGAGACACACACAGATAGACGCAGGGACAGGGAGAGAGAGACACACACACAGATAGACACAGGGACAGGGAGAGAGAGACACACACAGATAGACACAGGGACAGAGGGAGACACACACACAGATAGACGCAGGGACAGAGGGAGAGAGAGACACACACAGATAGACGCAGGGACAGGGAGAGAGAGACACACACACAGATAGACACAGGGACAGGGAGAGAGAGACACACACACAGATAGACACAGGGACAGGGAGAGAGAGACACACACAGATAGACACAGGGACAGGGAGAGAGACACACACACAGATAGACGCAGGGACAGAGGGAGAGAGAGACACACACAGATAGACGCAGGGACAGGGAGAGAGAGACACACACACAGATAGACACAGGGACAGGGAGAGAGACACACACAGATAGACGCAGGGACAGGGAGAGAGAGACACACACAGATAGACGCAGGGACAGAGGGAGACACACACACAGATAGACACAGGGACAGAGGGAGACACACACAGATAGACACAGGGACAGAGGGAGACACACACACAGATAGACACAGGGACAGGGAGAGAGAGACACACACAGATAGACGCAGGGACAGGGAGAGAGAGACACACACACAGATAGACACAGGGACAGGGAGAGAGACACACACAGATAGACGCAGGGACAGGGAGAGAGAGACACACACACAGATAGACACAGGGACAGGGAGAGAGAGACACACACAGATAGACACAGGGACAGGGAGAGAGACACACACACAGATAGACGCAGGGACAGAGGGAGAGAGAGACACACACAGATAGACGCAGGGACAGGGAGAGAGAGACACACACACAGATAGACACAGGGACAGGGAGAGAGAGACACACACAGATAGACGCAGGGACAGAGGGAGACACACACAGATAGACACAGGGACAGGGAGAGAGAGAGACACACACAGATAGACACAGGGACAGGGAGAGAGAGAGACACACACAGATAGACACAGGGACAGGGAGAGAGAGACACACACAGATAGACGCAGGGACAGGGAGAGAGAGACACACACACAGATAGACACAGGGACAGGGAGAGAGACACACACAGATAGACGCAGGGACAGGGAGAGAGAGACACACACACAGATAGACACAGGGACAGGGAGAGAGAGACACACACAGATAGACACAGGGACAGAGGGAGACACACACACAGATAGACGCAGGGACAGAGGGAGAGAGAGACACACACAGATAGACGCAGGGACAGGGAGAGAGAGACACACACACAGATAGACACAGGGACAGGGAGAGAGAGACACACACACAGATAGACACAGGGACAGGGAGAGAGAGACACACACAGATAGACACAGGGACAGGGAGAGAGACACACACACAGATAGACGCAGGGACAGAGGGAGAGAGAGACACACACAGATAGACGCAGGGACAGGGAGAGAGAGACACACACACAGATAGACACAGGGACAGGGAGAGAGACACACACAGATAGACGCAGGGACAGGGAGAGAGAGACACACACAGATAGACGCAGGGACAGAGGGAGACACACACACAGATAGACACAGGGACAGAGGGAGACACACACAGATAGACACAGGGACAGAGGGAGACACACACACAGATAGACACAGGGACAGGGAGAGAGAGACACACACAGATAGACGCAGGGACAGGGAGAGAGAGACACACACACAGATAGACACAGGGACAGGGAGAGAGACACACACAGATAGACGCAGGGACAGGGAGAGAGAGACACACACACAGATAGACACAGGGACAGGGAGAGAGAGACACACACAGATAGACACAGGGACAGGGAGAGAGACACACACACAGATAGACGCAGGGACAGAGGGAGAGAGAGACACACACAGATAGACGCAGGGACAGGGAGAGAGAGACACACACACAGATAGACACAGGGACAGGGAGAGAGACACACACAGATAGACGCAGGGACAGAGGGAGACACACACACAGATAGACACAGGGACAGAGGGAGACACACACAGATAGACACAGGGACAGAGAGAGAGAGACACACACAGATAGACGCAGGGACAGGGAGAGAGAGACACACACACAGATAGACACAGGGACAGGGAGAGAGACACACACAGATAGACGCAGGGACAGGGAGAGAGAGACACACACAGATAGACGCAGGGACAGAGGGAGACACACACACAGATAGACACAGGGACAGAGGGAGACACACACAGATAGACACAGGGACAGAGAGAGAGAGACACACACACAGATAGACACAGAGACAGAGGGAGACACACACAGATAGACACAGGGACAGGGAGAGAGAGACACACACACAGATAGACACAGGGACAGGGAGAGAGAGACACACACAGATAGACACAGGAACAGAGAGAGGGAGACACACACAGATAGACACAGAGACAGAGGGAGACACACACAGATAGACACAGGGACAGGGAGAGAGACACACACACACAGATAGACACAGGGACAGGGAGAGAGAGACACACACAGATAGACACAGAGACAGAGGGAGACACACACAGATAGACACAGGGACAGGGAGAGAGAGACACACACACAGATAGACACAGGGACAGAGAGAGAGAGACACACACAGATAGACACAGAGACAGAGGGAGACACACACAGATAGACACAGGGACAGGGAGAGAGAGAGACACACACACAGATAGACGCAGGGACAGGGAGAGAGAGACACACACAGATAGACACAGGGACAGAGAGAGAGAGACACACACAGATAGACACAGGGACAGAGAGAGAGAGACACACACAGATAGACACAGGGACAGAGGGAGACACACACACAGATAGACACAGGGACAGGGAGAGAGAGACACACACACAGATAGACGCAGGGACAGGGAGAGAGAGACACACACAGATAGACACAGGGACAGAGAGAGAGAGACACACACAGATAGACACAGGGACAGAGAGAGAGAGACACACACAGATAGACACAGGGACAGAGAGAGACACACACACAGATAGACACAGGGACAGAGAGAGAGACACACACACAGATAGACACAGGGACAGAGAGAGAGACACACACAGATAGACACAGGGACAGAGAGAGAGAGACACACACAGATAGACACAGGGACAGAGAGAGACACACACACAGATAGACACAGGGACAGAGAGAGAGAGACACACACAGATAGACACAGGGACAGAGAGAGACACACACACAGATAGACACAGGGACAGAGAGAGAGAGACACACACAGATAGACACAGGGACAGAGAGAGACACACACACAGATAGACACAGGGACAGAGGGAGACACACACACAGATAGACACAGGGACAGAGGGAGACACACACACAGATAGACACAGGGACAGGGAGAGAGAGACACACACACAGATAGACACAGGGACAGAGGGAGACACACACACAGATAGACACAGGGACAGGGAGAGAGACACACACACAGATAGTCACAGGGACAGGGAGAGAGAGACACACACAGATAGACACAGGGACAGGGAGAGAGAGACACACACACAGATAGACACAGGGACAGAGGGAGACACACACACAGATAGACACAGGGACAAAGGGAGACACACACACAGATAGACACAGGGACAGGGAGAGAGAGAGACACACACAGAGATAGACACAGGGACAGGGAGAGAGAGAGACACACACAGATAGACACAGGGACAGGGAGAGAGAGAGACACACAGATAGACACAGGAACAGGGAGAGAGAGACACACACACAGATAGACACAGGGACAGGGAGAGAGAGAGACACACACAAATAGACACAGGGACAGGGAGAGAGAGACACACACACAGATAGACACAGGGACAGGGAGAGAGAGACACACACACAGATAGACACAGGGACAGGGAGAGAGAGACACACACACAGATAGACACAGGGACAGGGAGAGAGAGAGACACACACAGATAGACGCAGGGACAGGGAGAGAGAGAGACACACACAGATAGACGCAGGGACAGGGAGAGAGAGACACACACAGATAGACACAGGGACAGGGAGAGAGAGACACACACAGATAGACGCAGGGACAGAGGGAGACACACACACAGATAGACACAGGGACAGGGAGAGAGAGACACACACAGATAGACGCAGGGACAGGGAGAGAGAGAGACACACACAGATAGACGCAGGGACAGGGAGAGAGAGACACACACAGATAGACGCAGGGACAGAGGGAGACACACACACAGATAGACACAGGGACAGGGAGAGAGAGACACACACAGATAGACGCAGGGACAGGGAGAGAGAGACACACACACAGATAGACACAGGGACAGGGAGAGAGACACACACAGATAGACGCAGGGACAGGGAGAGAGAGACACACACAGATAGACACAGGGACAGGGAGAAAGAGACACACACACAGATAGAAGCAGGGACAGGGAGAGAGAGAGACACACACAGATAGACGCAGGGACAGGGAGAGAGAGACACACACAGATAGACGCAGGGACAGAGGGAGACACACACACAGATAGACACAGGGACAGGGAGAGAGAGACACACACAGATAGACGCAGGGACAGGGAGAGAGAGACACACACACAGCTAGACACAGGGACAGGGAGAGAGACACACACAGATAGACGCAGGGACAGGGAGAGAGAGACACACACAGATAGACGCAGGGACAGAGGGAGACACACACACAGATAGACACAGGGACAGAGGGAGACACACACAGATAGACACAGGGACAGAGAGAGAGAGACACACACACAGATAGACACAGAGACAGAGGGAGACACACACAGATAGACACAGGGACAGGGAGAGAGAGACACACACACAAATAGACACAGGGACAGGGAGAGAGAGACACACACAGATAGACACAGGGACAGAGAGAGGGAGACACACACAGATAGACACAGAGACAGAGGGAGACACACACAGATAGACACAGGGACAGGGAGAGAGAGACACACACACAGATAGACACAGGGACAGGGAGAGAGAGACACACACAGATAGACACAGAGACAGAGGGAGACACACACAGATAGACACAGGGACAGGGAGAGAGAGACACACACACAGATAGACACAGGGACAGAGAGAGAGAGACACACACAGATAGACACAGAGACAGAGGGAGACACACACAGATAGACACAGGGACAGGGAGAGAGAGACACACACACAGATAGACGCAGGGACAGGGAGAGAGAGACACACACAGATAGACACAGGGACAGAGGGAGACACACACACAGATAGACACAGGGACAGGGAGAGAGAGACACACACACAGATAGACGCAGGGACAGGGAGAGAGTGACACACACAGATAGACACAGGGACAGAGAGAGAGACACACACACAGATAGACACAGGGACAGAGAGAGAGAGACACACACAGATAGACACAGGGACAGAGAGAGACACACACACAGATAGACACAGGGACAGAGAGAGAGACACACACACAGATAGACACAGGGACAGAGAGAGAGACACACACAGATAGACACAGGGACAGAGAGAGAGAGACACACACAGATAGACACAGGGACAGAGAGAGACACACACACAGATAGACACAGGGACAGAGGGAGACACACACACAGATAGACACAGGGACAGAGGGAGACACACACACAGATAGACACAGGGACAGGGAGAGAGAGACACACACACAGATAGACACAGGGACAGAGGGAGACACACACACAGATAGACACAGGGACAGGGAGAGAGACACACACACAGATAGTCACAGGGACAGGGAGAGAGAGACACACACAGATAGACACAGGGACAGGGAGAGAGAGACACACACAGATAGACACAGGGACAGGGAGAAAGAGACACACACACAGATAGACACAGGGACAGAGAGAGAGACACACACAGATAGACACAGGGACAGGGAGAGAGAGAGACACACACAGATAGACACAGGGACAGAGAGAGAGACACACACACAGATAGACACAGGGACAGGGAGAGAGACACACACACAGATAGACGCAGGGACAGGGAGAGAGACACACACACAGATAGACGCAGGGACAGGGAGAGAGACACACACACAGATAGACACAGGGACAGGGGGAGAGACACACACACAGATAGACACAGGGACAGAGGGAGACACACACACAGATAGACACAGGGACAGAGGGAGACACACACACAGATAGACACAGGGACAGAGAGAGACACACACACAGATAGACGCAGGGACAGGGAGAGAGACACACACACAGATAGACACAGGGACAGAGAGAGACACACACACAGATAGACACAGGGACAGAGGGAGACACACACACAGTTAGACACAGGGACAGGGAGAAAGAGACACACACACAGATAGACGCAGGGACAGGGAGAGAGACACACACACAGATAGACACAGGGACAGAGAGAGACACACACACAGATAGACACAGGGACAGGGAGAGAGACACACACGCAGATAGACACAGGGACAGGGAGAGAGAGACACACAGATAGACACAGGGACAGAGGGAGACACACACACAGTTAGACACAGGGACAGGGAGAGAGACACACACAGATAGACACAGGGACAGAGAGAGACACACACACAGTTAGACACAGGGACAGGGAGAGAGACACACACAGATAGACACAGGGACAGAGAGAGACACACACACAGATAGACACAGGGACAGGGAGAGAGACACACACAGATAGACACAGGGACAGGTAGAGAGAGACACACACAGATAGACACAGGGACAGGGAGAGAGTCACACACACAGTTAGACACAGGGACAGGGAGAGAGAGACACACACAGATAGACACAGGGACAGGGAGAGAGACACACACACACAGATAGACACAGGGACAGAGGGAGACACACACAGATAGACACAGGGACAGGGAGAAAGAGACACACACACAGATAGACACAGGGACAGAGGGAGACACACACACAGATAGACACAGGGACAGGGAGAGAGACACACACATAGATAGACACAGGGACAGAGAGAGTCACACACACAGATAGACACAGGGACAGAGGGAGACACACACACAGATAGACACAGGGACAGGGAGAGAGACACACACAGATAGACACAGGGACAGGGAGAGAGAGACACACACAGAGAGACACAGGGACAGGGAGAGAGAGACACACACAGTTAGACACAGGGACAGGGAGAGAGAGACACACACAGATAGACACAGGGACAGGGAGAGAGAGACACACACAGATAGACACAGGGACAGGGAGAGAGACACACACACAGATAGACACAGGGACAGGGAGAGAGACACACACATAGATAGACACAGGGACAGAGAGAGACACACACACAGATAGACACAGGGACAGAGGGAGACACACACACAGATAGACACAGGGACAGGGAGAGAGACACACACAGATAGACACAGGGACAGGGAGAGAGACACACACACAGATAGACACAGGGACAGGGAGAGAGACACACACAGATAGACACAGGGACAGGGAGAGAGAGACACACACAGATAGACACAGGGACAGGGAGAGAGAGACACACACAGTTAGACACAGGGACAGGGAGAGAGAGACACACACAGATAGACACAGGGACAGGGAGAGAGAGACACACACACAGATAGACACAGGGACAGGGAGAGAGAGACACACACAGATAGACACAGGGACAGAGAGAGAGAGACACACACAGATAGACACAGGGACAGAGAGAGAGAAACACACACAGATAGACACAGGGACAGAGAGAGACACACACACAGATAGACACAGGGACAGAGAGAGAGACACACACACAGATAGACACAGGGACAGAGAGAGAGACACACACAGATAGACACAGGGACAGAGAGAGAGAGACACACACAGATAGACACAGGGACAGAGAGAGACACACACACAGATAGACACAGGGACAGAGGGAGACACACACACAGATAGACACAGGGACAGAGGGAGACACACACACAGATAGACACAGGGACAGGGAGAGAGAGACACACACACAGATAGACACAGGGACAGAGGGAGACACACACACAGATAGACACAGGGACAGGGAGAGAGACACACACACAGATAGTCACAGGGACAGGGAGAGAGAGACACACACAGATAGACACAGGGACAGGGAGAGAGAGACACACACACAGATAGACACAGGGACAGAGGGAGACACACACACAGATAGACACAGGGACAGAGGGAGACACACACACAGATAGACACAGGGACAGGGAGAGAGAGAGACACACACAGAGATAGACACAGGGACAGGGAGAGAGAGAGACACACACAGATAGACACAGGGACAGGGAGAGAGAGAGACACACACACAGTTAGACACAGGGACAGGGAGAGAGAGAGACACACACAAATAGACACAGGGACAGGGAGAGAGAGACACACACACAGATAGACACAGGGACAGGGAGAGAGAGAGACACACACAGATAGACACAGGGACAGGGAGAAAGAGACACACACACAGATAGACGCAGGGACAGGGAGAGAGAGACACACACACAGATAGACACAGGGACAGGGAGAGAGAGAGACACACACAGATAGACGCAGGGACAGGGAGAGAGAGACACACACAGATAGACGCAGGGACAGAGGGAGACACACACACAGATAGACACAGGGACAGGGAGAGAGAGACACACACAGATAGACGCAGGGACAGGGAGAGAGAGACACACACGCAGATAGACACAGGGACAGGGAGAGAGACACACACAGATAGACGCAGGGACAGGGAGAGAGAGACACACACAGATAGACACAGGGACAGGGAGAAAGAGACACACACAGATAGACACAGGGACAGGGAGAAAGAGACACACACACAGATAGAAGCAGGGACAGGGAGAGAGAGACACACACACAGATAGACACAGGGACAGGGAGAGAGAGAGACACACACAGATAGACGCAGGGACAGGGAGAGAGAGACACACACAGATAGACGCAGGGACAGGGAGAGAGACACACACAGATAGACACAGGGACAGGGAGAGAGAGACACACACACAGATAGACACAGGGACAGAGGGAGACACACACACAGATAGACACAGGGACAGGGAGAGAGAGACACACACAGATAGACGCAGGGACAGGGAGAGAGAGACACACACACAGATAGACACAGGGACAGGGAGAGAGACACACACAGATAGACGCAGGGACAGGGAGAGAGAGACACACACAGATAGACGCAGGGACAGAGGGAGACACACACACAGATAGACACAGGGACAGAGGGAGACACACACAGATAGACACAGGGACAGGGAGAGAGAGACACACACACAAATAGACACAGGGACAGGGAGAGAGAGACACACACAGATAGACACAGGGACAGAGAGAGGGAGACACACACAGATAGACACAGAGACAGAGGGAGACACACACAGATAGACACAGGGACAGGGAGAGAGAGACACACACACAGATAGACACAGGGACAGGGAGAGAGAGACACACACAGATAGACACAGAGACAGAGGGAGACACACACAGATAGACACAGGGACAGGGAGAGAGAGACACACACACAGATAGACACAGGGACAGAGAGAGAGAGACACACACAGACAGACACAGAGACAGAGGGAGACACACACAGATAGACACAGGGACAGGGAGAGAGAGACACACACACAGATAGACGCAGGGACAGGGAGAGAGAGACACACACAGATAGACACAGGGACAGAGGGAGACACACACACAGATAGACACAGGGACAGGGAGAGAGAGACACACACACAGATAGACGCAGGGACAGGGAGAGAGTGACACACACAGATAGACACAGGGACAGAGAGAGAGAGACACACACAGATAGACACAGGGACAGAGAGAGAGAGACACACACAGATAGACACAGGGACAGAGAGAGACACACACACAGATAGACACAGGGACAGAGAGAGAGACACACACACAGATAGACACAGGGACAGAGAGAGAGACACACACAGATAGACACAGGGACAGAGAGAGAGAGACACACACAGATAGACACAGGGACAGAGAGAGACACACACACAGATAGACACAGGGACAGAGGGAGACACACACACAGATAGACACAGGGACAGAGGGAGACACACACACAGATAGACACAGGGACAGGGAGAGAGAGACACACACACAGATAGACACAGGGACAGAGGGAGACACACACACAGATAGACACAGGGACAGGGAGAGAGACACACACACAGATAGTCACAGGGACAGGGAGAGAGAGACACACACAGATAGACACAGGGACAGGGAGAGAGAGACACACACAGATAGACACAGGGACAGGGAGAAAGAGACACACACACAGATAGACACAGGGACAGAGGGAGACACACACAGATAGACACAGGGACAGGGAGAGAGAGACACACACACAGATAGACACAGGGACAGAGAGAGAGACACACACACAGATAGACACAGGGACAGGGAGAGAGACACACACACAGATAGACGCAGGGACAGGGAGAGAGACACACACACAGATAGACGCAGGGACAGGGAGAGAGACACACACAGATAGACACAGGGACAGAGGGAGACACACACACAGATAGACACAGGGACAGAGGGAGACACACACACAGATAGACACAGGGACAGGGAGAAAGAGACACACACACAGATAGACGCAGGGACAGGGAGAGAGACACACACACAGATAGACACAGGGACAGAGAGAGACACACACACAGATAGACACAGGGACAGGGAGAGAGACACACACGCAGATAGACACAGGGACAGGGAGAGAGAGACACACACAGTTAGACACAGGGACAGGGAGAGAGACACACACAGATAGACACAGGGACAGAGAGAGAGACACACACAGATAGACACAGGGACAGGGAGAGAGACACACACACAGATAGACACAGGGACAGGGAGAGAGAGACACACATAGATAGACACAGGGACAGGGAGAGAGAGACACACACAGTTAGACACAGGGACAGGGAGAGAGAGACACACACAGATAGACACAGGGACAGGGAGAGAGACACACACACACAGATAGACACAGGGACAGAGGGAGACACACACAGATAGACACAGGGACAGGGAGAAAGAGACACACACACAGATAGACACAGGGACAGAGGGAGACACACACACAGATAGACGCAGGGACAGGGAGAAAGAGACACACACACAGATAGACACAGGGACAGAGGGAGACACACACACAGATAGACACAGGGACAGGGAGAGAGACACACACATAGATAGACACAGGGACAGAGAGAGACACACACACAGATAGACACAGGGACAGGGAGAGAGACACACACAGATAGACACAGGGACAGGGAGAGAGAGACACACACAGATAGACACAGGGACAGGGAGAGAGAGACACACACAGATAGACACAGGGACAGAGAGAGACACACACACAGATAGACACAGGGACAGAGGGAGACACACACACAGATAGACACAGGGACAGGGAGAGAGACACACACAGATAGACACAGGGACAGGGAGAGAGACACACACACAGATAGACACAGGGACAGGGAGAGAGACACACACAGATAGACACAGGGACAGGGAGAGAGAGACACACACAGTTAGACACAGGGACAGGGAGAGAGAGACACACACAGATAGACACAGGGACAGGGAGAGAGAGACACACACAGATAGACACAGGGACAGGGAGAGAGAGACACACACAGATAGACACAGGGACAGGGAGAAAGAGACACACACAGATAGACACAGGGACAGGGAGAAAGAGACACACACAGATAGACACAGGGACAGAGGGAGACACACACAGATAGACACAGGGACAGGGAGAGAGAGACACACACACAGATAGACACAGGGACAGGGAGAGAGAGACACACACAGATAGACACAGGGACAGGGAGAGAGAGACACACACAGATAGACACAGGGACAGAGGGAGACACACACACAGATAGACGCAGGGACAGAGAGAGAGAGACACACACAGATAGACACAGGGACAGGGAGAGAGAGACACACACACAGATAGACACAGGGACAGGGAGAGAGAGACACACACACAGATAGACACAGGGACAGAGGGAGACACACACAGATAGACACAGGGACAGAGGGAGACACACACAGATAGACACAGGGACAGGGAGAGAGAGACACACACACAGATAGACACAGGGACAGGGAGAGAGAGACACACACAGATAGACACAGGGACAGGGAGAGAGAGACACACACAGATAGACACAGGGACAGGGAGAGAGACACACACAGATAGACACAGGGACAGGGAGGGAGAGACACACACACAGATAGACACAGGGACAGGGAGAGAGAGACACACACACAGATAGACACAGGGACAGGGAGAGAGAGACACACACAGATAGACACAGGGACAGAGGGAGACACACACACAGATAGACACAGGGACAGAGAGAGAGAGACACACACACAGATAGACACAGGGACAGGGAGAGAGAGACACACACACAGATAGACACAGGGACAGGGAGAGACACACACACAGAGAGACACAGGGACAGAGGGAGACACACACACAGATAGACACAGAGACAGGGAGAGAGAGACACACACACAGATAGACACAGGGACAGAGGGAGACACACACACAGATAGACACAGGGACAGAGGGAGACACACACACAGATAGACACAGGCACAGAGGGAGACACACACACAGATAGACACAGGGACAGAGAGAGACACACACACAGATAGACACAGGGACAGAGAGAGACACACACAGATAGACACAGGGACAGAGGGAGACACACACACAGATAGACACAGGGACAGGGAGAGAGAGACACACACAGATAGACACAGGGACAGGGAGAGAGAGACACACACAGATAGACACAGGGACAGGGAGAGAGAGACACACACAGTTAGACACAGGGACAGGGAGAGAGAGACACACACAGATAGACACAGGGACAGGGAGAGAGAGACACACACAGATAGACACAGGGACAGGGAGAGAGAGACACACACAGATAGACACAGGGACAGGGAGAGAGAGACACACACACAGATAGACACAGGGACAGGTAGAGAGAGACACACACAGATAGACACAGGGACAGAGGGAGACACACACACAGATAGACACAGGGACAGGGAGAGAGACACACACAGATAGACACAGGGACAGGGAGAGAGAGACACACACAGATAGACACAGGGACAGGGAGAGAGAGACACACACAGATAGACACAGGGACAGGGAGAAAGAGACACACACAGATAGACACAGGGACAGGGAGAGAGACACACAGATAGACACAGGGACAGGGAGAGAGAGACACACACACAGATAGACACAGGGACAGGGAGAGAGAGACACACACAGATAGACACAGGGACAGGGAGAGAGAGACACACACAGATAGACACAGGGACAGGGAGAGAGACACACACACACAGATAGACGCAGGGACAGGGAGGGAGAGACACACACACAGATAGACACAGGGACAGGGAGAGAGACACACACACACAGATAGACGCAGGGACAGGGAGAGAGAGACACACACAGATAGACACAGGGACAGGGAGAGAGAGACACACACACAGATAGACACAGGGACAGGGAGAGAGAGACACACACAGATAGACACAGGGACAGGGAGAGAGACACACACACAGATAGACACAGGGACAGGGAGAGAGACACACACACAGATAGACACAGGGACAGAGGGAGACACACACACACAGATAGACACAGGGACAGAGAGAGACACACACACAGATAGACACAGGGACAGGGAGAAAGAGACACACACACAGATAGACGCAGGGACAGGGAGAGAGAGACACACACAGATAGACGCAGGGACAGGGAGAGAGAGACACACACAGATAGACACAGGGACAGAGAGAGAGAGACACACACAGATAGACACAGGGACAGGGAGAAAGAGACACACACAGATAGACGCAGGGACAGGGAGAGAGACACACACAGATAGACACAGGGACAGAGGGAGACACACACACAGATAGACACAGGGACAGAGAGAGAGAGACACACACAGATAGATACAGGGACAGAGGGAGACACACACACAGATAGACACAGGGACAGAGAGAGAGACACACACAGATAGACACAGGGACAGGGAGTGAGAGACACACACAGACACAGGGACAGAGGGCGACACACACACAGATAGACACAGGGACAGAGGGAGACACACACACAGATAGACACAGGGACAGAGAGAGACACACACACAGATAGACACAGGGACAGAGAGAGACACACACACAGATAGACACAGGGACAGAGGGAGACACACACACAGATAGACACAGGGACAGAGGGAGACACACACACAGATAGACACAGGGACAGGGAGAGAGAGAGACACACACAGATAGACACAGGGACAGGGAGAAAGAGACACACACACAGATAGACGCAGGGACAGGGAGAGAGAGACACACACAGATAGACACAGGGACAGGGAGAGAGACACACACACAGATAGACACAGGGAAAGAGAGACACACACACAGATAGACACAGGGACAGAGAGAGACACACACACAGATAGACACAGGGACAGAGAGAGACACACACACAGATAGACACAGGGACAGAGAGAGACACACACACAGATAGACACAGGGACAGAGGGAGACACACACACAGATAGACACAGGGACAGAGGGAGACACACACACAGATAGACACAGGGACAGGGAGAGAGAGAGACACACACAGATAGACACAGGGACGGAGAGAGACACACACACAGATAGACGCAGGGACAGGGAGAGAGAGACACACACAGATAGACACAGGGACAGAGGGAGACACACACACAGATAGACACAGGGACAGAGGGAGACACACACACAGATAGACACAGGGACAGAGAGAGACACACACACAGATAGTCACAGGGACAGGGAGAGAGAGAGACACACACACAGATAGTCACAGGGACAGGGAGAGAGAGAGACACACACAGAGATAGACACAGGGACAGGGAGAGAGAGACACACACACACAGATAGACACAGGGACAGGGAGAGATAGAGACACACACACAGATAGACACAGGGACAGAGTGAGACACACACACAGATAGACACAGGGACAGGAAGAGAGAGACACACAGAGATAGACACAGGGACAGGTAGGAGAAAGTGAGGTCTGCAGATGCTGGAGATCAAAGTTGAAACTTTATTGCTGGAACAGCACAGCAGGTCAGGCAGCATCTAGGGAACAGGAGAGTCGACGTTTCGGGCACAGGCCGAAGAAGGGCCTGTGCCCGAAACGTCGACTCTCCTGTTCCCTAGATGCTGCCTGACCTGCTGTGCTGTTCCAGCAATAAAGTTTCAACAGGGACAGGTAGAGAGAGACACACAGAGATAGACACAGGGACGGAAAGAGAGAGACACACACACACAGATAGACACAGGGACAGAGAGAGACACACACACAGATAGACACAGGGACAGGTAGAGAGAGACACACAGAGATAGACACAGGGACAGGTAGAGAGAGACACACAGAGATAGACACAGGGACAGGTAGAGAGAGACACACACACAGATAGACACAGGGACAGGGAGAGAGAGAGAGAGAGAGACACACACAGATAGACACAGGGACAGAGAGAGACACACAGAGATAGACACAGGGACAGGGAGAGAGAGACACACAGAGATAGACACAGGGACAGGTAGAGAGAGACACACAGAGATAGACACAGGGACGGGAAGAGAGAGACACACACACAGATAGACACAGGGACAGGGAGAGAGAGAGAGAGAGAGACACACACAGATAGACACAGGGACAGAGAGAGACACACAGAGATAGACACAGGGACAGGGAGAGAGAGAGACACACACACACACACAGATAGACACAGGGACAGAGAGAGAGACACACACACAGATAGACACAGAGACAGGGAGAGAGAGAGACACACACACACAGATAGACACAGAGACAGGGAGAGAGAGAGAGACAGACACATATAGACACAGGGACAGGGAGAGAGAGAGAGACATACACACAGTTGGACACAGAGACAGGGAGAGAGAGAGAGACAGACACAGATAGGCACAGGGACAGGGAGAGAGAGACACACACACACAGATATGAAGTGGAAACATTGGTGGTCAGACTGACAGAGAGGGGGACAGAACCCAAAAGCTCAAACAGCTCTTTGTGTGGGACTCTGAGTAACTCTGGATTGTCTGCAGACTAGGGTAGGGTCTGTAGGGTCAGTCACAGCACTGGTTGGGACAGAGTTCCTGGTTTGGATACAATGTCAGTGACTCAGCATTCAATAGACACACCAGTCTCTGTAAAAAAAAAAGGCCCCTCAGGTCCCTTTCATATCTTTCCCCTCTCACCCTAAACCTATGCCCCTCTAGTTCGGGACTCCCTGACCCCAGGGAAAAGGCTTTGTCTATTTACCCTATCCATGCCCCTCATGATTTTGTAAACCTCTACAAGGTCACCCCTCAGCCTCCGACGCTCCAGGGAAAACAGCCCCAGCCTGTTCATCCTCTCCCTGTAGCTCAAACTCTCCAACCCTGGCAACATCCTAGTAAATCTTTTCTGAACCCTTTCAAGTTTCACAACATCTTTCCGATAGGAAGGTGACCAGAATTTCACAAAATGTTCCAACAGCGGCCTAACCAATGTCCTGTACAGCCGCAACATGACCTCCCAACTCCTGTACTCAATACTCTGACCAATAGAGGAAAGCATACCAAACACCTTCTTCACTATCATATCTACCTGCAACTCCACTTTCAAGGAGCTATGAACCTGCACTCCAAGGTCTCTTTGTTCAGCAACACTCCCTAGGACCTTACCATTAAGTGTATAAGTCCTGCTAAGATTTGCTTTCCCAAAATGCAGCACTTCGCATTTATCTGAATTAAACTCCACCTGCCACTTCTCAGCCCATTGGCCCATCTGGTCCAGATCCTGCTGTAATCTGAGGTAACCCTCTTCGCTGTCCACTACACCTCCAATTTTGGTGTCATCTGCAAAGTTACTAACTATACCTCTAACACTCGCATCCAAATCATTTATGTAAATGACAAAACTTAGAGGGCCCAGCACAGATCCTTGTGGCACTCCACTGGTCAAAGGCCTTCAGTCTGAAAAACAACCCTCCAGATCTAATGAAAGAGAGACACAGATAGACACAGGGCCAGACAGAGAGAGAGAGAGAGAGCGCAAGATTTACAGATCGACAGAGGGACAGACTGTGACAGATAGAAACAGAGAGAGAGTCACAGGTAGACAGAGGGAAACAGAGAGAATCAGTGATAGACACAGGGACAGAGGGAATGGGAATCGCTGATAGACACAGGGACAGAGGGAATGGGAATCAATGACAGACACAGGGACAGAGGGAATGGGAATCGCTGATAGACACAGGGACAGAGGGAATGGGAATCAATGACAGACACAGGGACAGAGGGAATGGGAATCGCTGATAGACACAGGGACAGAGGGAATGGGAATCACTGACAGACAAAGGGACAGAGGGAATGGGAATCACTGACAGACACAGGGTCAGAGGGAATGGGAATCACTGACAGGCACAGGGAAAGGGAAAATGGGAATCACTGATAGAAACAGGGAAAGGGAGAATGGGAATCACTAATAGACAGAGGGACAGACAGAAGGGGAATCACTGATAGACACAGGGACAGAGGGAATGGGGATCACTGATAGACACAGGGACAGAGGGAATGGGAATCACTGATAGACACATGGACAGAGAGAATGGGAATCACTGATAGAGACAGGGACAGAGAGAATGGGAATCACTGATAGAAACAGGGACAGAGGGACTGGGAATCACTGACAGTCACAGACACATGGACAGATAGAATGGGAATCACTGATAGATACAGGGACAGAGAAAATGGGAATCAGTGACAGACACAGGGATGGAAAGAGTGGGAATCACTGACAGACACAGGGAGAGAGGGAATGGGAATCACTGACAGGCACAGGGACAGAGGGAATGGGAATCACGGATAGACACAGGGACAGAGGCAATGGGAATCAGTGACAGACACAGGGATAGAGGGAATGTGAATCACTGATAGACACAGGGACAGAGAGAGTGGGAATCACTGACAGACACAGGGAAAGAGGAAATGGGAATCACTGATAGAGACAGGGACAGAGAGAATGGGAATCACTGATAGACACCGGGACAGAGGGAATGGGAATCACTGATAGACACAGGGACAGAGGGAATGGGAATCACTGACAGACACAGGGACAGAGGGAAAGGGAAATACTGATAGATACAGGGACAGAGGGAATGGGAATCACTGACAGACACTGGGACAGAGGGAATGGGAATCACTGATAGACACAGGGACAGAGGGAATGGGAATTACTGATAGATACAGGGACATAGGGAATGGGAATCACAGACAGACACAGGGATAGAGAGAATGGGAATCACTGATAGACACAGGGACAGAGAGAGTGGGAATCATTGACAGACACAGGGACAGAGAGAATGGGAATCACTGACTGACACAGGAACAGAGAGAATGGGAATCACTGACAGACACAGGGACAGAGAGAATGGGAATCACAGATAGACACAGGGACAGGGAGAATGGGAATCACTGATAGACACAGGGACAGAGGGAATGGGAATCACTGATAGACACAGGGACAGAGGGAATGGGAATCACTGATAGACACAGGGACAGACAGAATGGGAATCACTGATAGACACAGGGACAGAGGGAATGGGAATCACTGACAGACACAGGGACAGACAGAATGGGAATCACTGATAGACACAGGGACAGAGGGAATGGGAATTACTGATAGATACAGGGACATAGGGAATGGGAATCACAGACAGACACAGGGATAGAGAGAATGGGAATCACTGATAGACACAGGGACAGAGAGAGTGGGAATCATTGATAGACACAGGGACAGAGAGAATGGGAATCACTGACTGACACAGGGACAGAGAGAATGGGAATCACTGACAGACACAGGGACAGAGAGAATGGGAATCACAGATAGACACAGGGACAGGGAGAATGGGAATCACTGATAGACACAGGGACAGAGGGAATGGGAATCACTGATAGACACAGGGACAGACAGAATGGGAATCACTGATAGACACAGGGACAGAGGGAATGGGAATCACTGATAGACACAGGGACAGACAGAATGGGAATCACTGATAGACACAGGGACAGAGGGAATGGGAATCACTGATCGAGACAGGGACAGAGGGAATGGGAATCATTGACAGACACAGGGACAGACAGAATGGGAATATCTGATAGACACAGGGACAGAGAGAATGGGAATCACTGACAGACACAGGGACAGAGAGAATGGGAATCACAGAGAGACACAGGGACAGGGAGAATGGGAATCACTGATAGACACAGGGACAGAGGGAATGGGAATCACAGATAGACACAGGGACAGACAGAATGAGAATCACTGATAGACACAGGGACAGAGGGAAGGGGAATCACTGATCGAGACAGGGACAGAGGGAATGGGAATCACTGACAGACACAGGGACAGACAGAATGGGAATAACTGAAAGACACAGGGACAGAGCGAATGGGAATCACTGACAGACACAGGGACAGAGAGAATGGGAATCACAGATAGACACAGGGACAGGGAGAATGGGAATCACTGATAGACACAGGGAGAGAGGGAATGGGAATCACTGATAGACACAGGGACAGACAGAATGGGAATCACTGACAGACACAGGGACAGAGAGAATGGGAATCACTGATAGTCACAGGGACAGCGGGAATGGGAATCACTGACAGACACAGGGAAAGACAGAATGGGAATCACTGATCGAGACAGGGACAGAGGGAATAGGAATCACTGACAGACACAGGGACAGACAGAATGGGAATAACTGAAAGACACAGGGACAGAGCGAATGGGAATCACTGACAGACACAGTGACAGAGAGAATGGGAATCACAGATAGACACAGGGACAGGGAGAATGGGAATCACTGATAGACACAGGGACAGCGGGAATGGGAATCACTGATAGACACAGGGACAGACAGAATGGGAATCACTGACAGACACAGGGACAGAGAGAATGGGAATCACTGATAGTCACAGGGACAGCGGGAATGGGAATCACTGACAGACACAGGGAAAGACAGAATGGGAATCACTGATAGACACAGGGACAGACAGAATGGGAATCACTGACAGGTACAGGGACAGAGGGAATGGGAATCACTGATAGACACAGGGACAGACAGAATGGGAATCAATGACCGACACAGGGACAGAGGGAATGGGAATCACTGATAGACACAGGGACAGAGGGAATGGGAATCAATGACAGACACAGGGACAGAGAGAATGGGAATCACTGACAGGCACAGGGACAGAGGGAATGGGAATCACTGATAGAAACAGGGACAGAGGGAATGGGAATCATGGCTAGACACAGGGACAGAGGGAATGGGAATCACTGATAGATAAAAGGAAAAGAGGGAATGGGAATCATGGCTAGACACAGGGACAGAGAGAATGGGAATCACTGATAGACACGCGACAGAGGGAATGGGAATCACTGATAGAGACAGGGATAGAGAGAATGGGAATCACTGATGGACACAGAGACAGAGGGAATGGAAATCACTGAGAGAGACCGGGACAGAGAAAATTGGAATAACTGATAGACACAGGGACAGAGGAAATGGGAATCACTGACAGACACTGGGACAGAGAGAATGGGAATCACTGAGAGGCACAGGGACAGAGGGAATGCGAATCACTGATAGACAAAGGGACAGAGGGATTGGGAATTACTGATAGACACAGGGACAGAGAGAATGGGAATCACAGACAGACACAGGGACAGAGAGAATGGGAATCACTGACAGACATTGGGACAGACAGAATGGGAATCAATGACCGACACAGGCACAGAGGGAATGGGAATCACTGATAGACACAGGGACAGAGGGAATGGAAATCACTGATAGAAACAGGGAAAGGGAGAATGGGAATCACTCAAAGACAGAGGGACAGACAGAATGGGAATCACTGATAGACACAGCGATAAAGGGAATGGGAATCAATGACAGACACAGGGACAGAGGGAATGGGAATCACTGATAGATGCAGGGAAAGAGAGAATGGGAATCACTGATAGACACAGGGACAGAGAGAATGGGAATCACTGACAGACACAGGGACAGAGGGAATGGGAATCAATGATCGACACAGGGATAGAGAGAATGGGAATCACTGATAGACACAGGGAAAGAGTGAATGGGAATCACTGACAGACACTGGGACAGAGAGAATGGGAATTATTTGACAGACACAGGGATAGAGAGAATGGGAATCACTGACAGATACAGGGGCAGAGGAAATGGGAATCATTGATAGACACAGGAACAGACAGAATGGGAATCACTGATAGACACTGGGACAGAGGGAATGGCAATCACTGATAGGCACAGGGAAAGAGAGAATGGGAATCACTGACAGACACAGGGATAGAGGGAATGGGAATCGCTGATAGACACAGCGACAGAGGGAATGGGAATCACAGACACACGCAGCGACAGAGGGAATGGGAATCACTGACAGACACATGGACAGACAGAATGGGAATCACTGATAGACACAGGGACAGAGAGAATGGGAATCACTGATAGACACTGGGACAGAGGGAATGGGAATCACTGACAGATACAGGGACAGAGGGAATGGAATCACTGATAGACACAGGTTTAAAGAAAGAATGGGAATCACTGATAGACACAGGGACAGGGAGAGTGGGAATCACTGATAGACACAGGGACAGAGAGAACGGGATTGACTGATAGACGCAGCGACAGATGAAATGGGAATCATTGATAGACACAGGGACAGAGTGAATGGGAATCAGTGACAGATACAACGACAGAGGGAATGGGAATCATTGATAGACACAGGGTCAGAGGGAATGGGAATCACTGACAGATACAACGTCAGAGGGAATGGGAATCATTGATAGTCACAGGGTCAGAGGGAATGGGAATCAGTGACTGACACAGGGACAGAGAGAATGGGAAACACTTATAAACAGAGGGACAGACAGAATGGGAATCACTGAGAGACACAGGGACAGAGGGAATGGGAATCAATGACAGACACAGGGACAGAGAGAATGGGAATAACTGAAAGACACAGGGACAGAGCGAATGGGAATCACTGACAAACACAGGGACAGAGAGAATGGGAATCACAGATAGACACAGGGACAGGGAGAATGGGAATCACTGATAGACACAGGGACAGAGGGAATGGGAATCAGTGACTGACACAGGGAAAGAGAGAATGGGAATCACTGACAGGCATAGGGACAGAGAGAATAGGAATTACTGATTGACACAGGGACAGACAGAATGGGAATCACTGACAGACACAGGGACACAGGGAAAGGGAATCAATGAGAGACAAAGGGATTGAGAGAATGGGAATCACTGACAGACACAGGGAAAGTGAGAATGTGAATCACAGATATACACAGCGACAGAGGGAATGGGAATCAATGACAGACACAGGGACAGAGGGATTGGGAATCACTTGTAGACACACGGACAGAGGGAATGCGAAACACTGACAGACACAGAGACAGAGGGAATGGGAATCAATTGTAGACACAGACAGAGGGAATGGGAATCAATGACAGACACAGGGACAGAGAGAATGGGAATCACTGATAGACACAGGCACAGAGGGAATGGGAATCACTGACAGACACAGGGACTGAGGGAATGGGATTGACTGATAGACACAGGGACAGGGAGAATGGGAATCACTGACCGACACAGGGAAAGAGGAAACGGGAATCACTGATAGACACAGGGACAGCGAGAATGGGAATCACTGATGGACACAGGGACAGAGGGAATGGGAATCAGTGACAGACACAGGGACAGAGGGAATGGGAATCACTGATAGACACAGGGACAGAGAGAGTGGGAATCACGGACCGACACAGGGACAGAGGGAATGAGAATCATGGCTAGACACAGGGACAGAGAGAGTGGGAATCACTGATAGACACAGGGACAGTGGGAATGGGAATCACTGACAGACATAGGGACAGAGAGAATGGGAATCACTGATAGACACAGGGACAGAGGGAATGGGAATCACTGACAGACACAGGGACTGAGGGAAAGAGATTGACTGATAGACACATGGAAAGAGAGAATGGGAATCAATGATAGACACAGGGACAGAGGGAATAGGAATCACTGACAGACACAGGGACAGAGAGAATGGGAAACATTGATAGACACAGGGACAGTGGGAATGGGAATCACTGACAGACACAGGGACAGAGAGAATGGGAATCACTGATAGACACAGGGACAGGGGGAATGGGAATCACTGACAGACACAGGGACTGAGGGAATGGGATTGACTGATAGACACATGGACAGACAGAATGGGAATCACTGACAGACACAGGGACAGGGAGAATGGGAATCACTGATAGACACAGGGACAGAGGGAATGGGAATCACTGACAGACACAGGGACAGAGAGAATGGGAATCATTGACAGACACAGGGACAGAGGGAATGGGAATCACTGATAGACACAGGAACTGAGAGAATGGAATCACCGATAGTCACAGGGACAGAGAGAATGGGAATCCATGACAGACACAGGGACAGAGGGAATGGGAATCACTGACAGACACAGGGATAGAGGGAATGGGAATCACTGAGAGACACAGGGACAGATGCAATTGGAATCACTGATAGATACAGGGAAAGAGAAAATGGGAATCACAGACAGACACAGGGACAGAGGGAAAGGAATCACTGATAGACACAGCGACAGAGGGAATGGGAATCACTGACAGACACTGGGAGAGAGAGAGTGGGATTCACTGATAGACACAGGGACAGAGAGGATGGGAATCACTGACAGACACGGGGACATTGGGAATGGGAATCACGGCTAGAGAAAGGGACAGAGAGAGTGGGAATCACTGATAGACACAGGGACAGAGAAAATGGGAATCACTGAAAGACACAGGGATAGAGGGAATGGGAATTACTGATAGATACAGAATGAGAGAGAATGGGAATCACTGATCGACTCAGGGACTGAGAGAATGGGGATCACTGACAGACACAGGGCCAGAGAGAATGGGAATCACTGATAGACACAGGGACAGACAGAATGGGAATCACTGATAGACACAGGGACAGACAGAATGGGAATCAGTGATAGACACTGGGACAGAGGGAATGGGAATCGCTGACAGACACAGGGACAGTGAGAATGGGAATCAATGACAGACACAGGGACTGAGGGAATGGGATTGACTGATAGACACAGCGACAGAGGGAATGGGAATCACTGACAGACACTGGGAGAGAGAGAGTGGGATTCACTGATAGACACAGGGACAGAGAGGATGGGAATCACTGACAGACACGGGGACATTGGGAATGGGAATCACGGCTAGAGAAAGGGACAGAGAGAGTGGGAATCACTGATAGACACAGGGACAGAGAAAATGGGAATCACTGAAAGACACAGGGATAGAGGGAATGGGAATTACTGATAGATACAGAATGAGAGAGAATGGGAATCACTGATCGACTCAGGGACTGAGAGAATGGGGATCACTGACAGACACAGGGCCAGAGAGAATGGGAATCACTGATAGACACAGGGACAGACAGAATGGGAATCAGTGATAGACACAGGGACAGACAGAATGGGAATCAGTGATAGACACTGGGACAGAGGGAATGGGAATCGCTGACAGACACAGGGACAGTGAGAATGGGAATCAATGACAGACACAGGGACTGAGGGAATGGGATTGACTGATAGACACATGGACAGAGGGAATGGGAATCACTGACAGACACAGGGACAGAGAGAATGGGAATCAGTGATAGACACAGGGACAGAGGGAATGGGAATCACTGACAGACACAGGGACAGAGGGAATGGGAATCATTGACAGACACAGGGACAGAGGGAATGGGAATCACTGATAGACACAGGAACTGAGAGAATGGAATCACCGATAGTCACAGGGACAGAGAGAATGGGAATCCATGACAGACACAGGGACAGAGGGAATGGGAATCACTGACAGACACAGGGATAGAGGGAATGGGAATCACTGAGAGACACAGGGACAGATGCAATTGGAATCACTGATAGATACAGGGAAAGAGAAAATGGGAATCACAGACAGACACAGGGACAGGGGGAAAGAAATCACTGATAGACACAGCGACAGAGGGAATGGGAATCACTGACAGACACTGGGAGAGAGAGAGTGGGATTCACTGATAGACACAGGGACAGAGAGGATGGGAATCACTGACAAACAAAGGGACAGATGGAATGGGAATCAGTGAATGACACAGGGACAGAGGGAATGGGAATCGCTGACAGACACAGGGACAGAGAGAATGGGAATCAATGACAGACACAGGGACAGTGGGAATGGGAATCAATGATCGACACAGGGACAGAGGGAATGGGAATCACTGATAGCAACAGCAAAGGGAGAATGGGAATCACTGACAGACACAGGGACAGAGGGAATGGGAATCACTGACAGACATAGGGACAGAGAGAATGGGAATCACTGATAGACACAGGGACAGAGGGAATGGGAATCACTGACAGACACAGGGACTGAGGGAAAGGGATTGACTGATAGACACATGGAAAGAGAGAATGGGAATCAATGATAGACACAGGGACAGAGGGAATAGGAATCACTGACAGACACAGGGACAGAGAGAATGGGAATCACTGATAGACACAGGGACAGGGGGAATGGGAATCACTGACAGACACAGGGACTGAGGGAATGGGATTGACTGATAGACACATGGACAGACAGAATGGGAATCACTGACAGACACAGGGACAGGGAGAATGGGAATCACTGATAGACACAGGGACAGAGGGAATGGGAATCACTGACAGACACAGGGACAGAGAGAATGGGAATCATTGACAGACACAGGGACAGAGGGAATGGGAATCACTGATAGACACAGGAACTGAGAGAATGGAATCACCGATAGTCACAGGGACAGAGAGAATGGGAATCCATGACAGACACAGGGACAGAGGGAATGGGAATCACTGACAGACACAGGGGTAGAGGGAATGGGAATCACTGAGAGACACAGGGACAGATGCAATTGGAATCACTGATAGATACAGGGAAAGAGAAAATGGGAATCACAGACAGACACAGGGACAGAGGGAAAGGAATCACTGATAGACACAGCGACAGAGGGAATGGGAATCACTGACAGACACTGGGAGAGAGAGAGTGGGATTCACTGATAGACACAGGGACAGAGAGGATGGGAATCACTGACAGACACGGGGACATTGGGAATGGGAATCACGGCTAGAGAAAGGGACAGAGAGAGTGGGAATCACTGATAGACACAGGGACAGAGAAAATGGGAATCACTGAAAGACACAGGGATAGAGGGAATGGGAATTACTGATAGATACAGAATGAGAGAGAATGGGAATCACTGATCGACTCAGGGACTGAGAGAATGGGGATCACTGACAGACACTGGGCCAGAGAGAATGGGAATCACTGATAGACACAGGGACAGCCAGAATGGGAATCAGTGATAGACACTGGGACAGAGGGAATGGGAATCGCTGACAGACACAGGGACAGTGAGAATGGGAATCAATGACAGACACAGGGACAGAGAGAATGGGAATCACTGAATGACACAGGGACAGAGGGAATGGGAATCACTGACAAACAAAGGGACAGATGGAATGGGAATCTGTGAATGACACAGGGACAGAGGGAATGGGAATCGCTGACAGACACAGGGACAGAGAGAATGGGAATCAATGACAGACACAGGGACAGAGGGAATGGGAATCAATGATCGACACAGGGACAGAGGGAATGGGAATCACTGATAGAAACAGCAAAGGGAGAATGGGAATCACTGACAGACACAGGGACAGAGGGAATGGGAATCATTGATAGACACAGGGAGAGAGGGTTTGGAATTCACTGACAGACACAGGGATAGAGGGAATGGGATTCACTTATAAACACAGGGACAGATTGAATGGGAATAACTGATAGACACAGGGACAGAGAGAATGGGAATCACTGATAGACACAGGGACAGTGAGAATGGGAATCACTGACAGACACAGGGACAGAGAGAATGGGAATCATTGATAGACACAGGGACAGAGGGAATGGGAATCACTGATAGACACAGGAACAGACAGAATGGGAATCACTGATAGACACAGGGACAGAGGGAATGGGAATCACTGATAGACACAGGGACAGAGAGAATGGGAATCACTGATAGACACAGGGACAGAGGGAATGGGAATCACTGACAGACACAGGGACAGAGAGAATGGGAATCATTGATAGACACAGGGACAGAGGGAATGGGATTCACTTATAAACACAGGGACAGATTGAATGGGAATAACTGATAGACACAGGGACAGAGAGAATGGGAATCACTGATAGACACAGGGACAGTGAGAATGGGAATCACTGACAGACACAGGGACGGAGAGAATGGGAATCAATGATAGACACAGGGACAGAGGGAATGGGAATCACTGACAGACACAGGGACAGAGAGAATGGGAATCATTGATAGACACAGGGACAGAGGGAATGGGAATCACTGATAGACACAGTAACAGACAGAATGGGAATCACTGATAGACACAGGGATAGAGGGAATGGGAAACACTGATAAACACAGGGACAGACAGAATGGGAATCACTGATAGACACAGGGACAGAGGGAATGGGAATCACTGATCGAGATAGGGACAGAGGGAATGGGAATCAATGACAGACACAGGGACAGAGAGAATGGGAAACATTGATAGACACAGGGACAGTGGGAATGGGAATCACTGACAGACACAGGGACAGAGAGAATGGGAATCACTGATAGACACAGGGACAGGGGGAATGGGAATCACTGACAGACACAGGGACTGAGGGAATGGGATTGACTGATAGACACATGGACAGAGGGAATGGGAATCACTGACAGACACAGGGACAGAGAGAATGGGAATCAGTGATAGACACAGGGACAGAGGGAATGGGAATTACTGACAGACACAGGGACAGAGGGAATGGGAATCATTGACAGACACAGGGACAGAGGGAATGGGAATCACTGATAGACACAGGAACTGAGAGAATGGAATCACCGATAGTCACAGGGACAGAGAGAATGGGAATCCATGACAGACACAGGGACAGAGGGAATGGGAATCACTGACAGACACAGGGGTAGAGGGAATGGGAATCACTGAGAGACACAGGGACAGATGCAATTGGAATCACTGATAGATACAGGGAAAGAGAAAATGGGAATCACAGACAGACACAGGGACAGAGGGAAAGGAATCACTGATAGACACAGCGACAGAGGGAATGGGAATCACTGACAGACACAGGGAGAGAGAGAGTGGGATTCACTGATAGACACAGGGACAGAGAGGATGGGAATCACTGACAGACACGGGGACATTGGGAATGGGAATCACGGCTAGAGAAAGGGACAGAGAGAGTGGGAATCACTGATAGACACAGGGACAGAGAAAATGGGAATCACTGAAAGACACAATGACAGAGGGAATGGGAATTACTGATAGATACAGAATGAGAGAGAATGGGAATCACTGATCGACTCAGGGACTGAGAGAATGGGGATCACTGACAGACACAGGGCCAGAGAGAATGGGAATCACTGATAGACACAGGGACAGACAGAATGGGAATCAGTGATAGACACTGGGACAGAGGGAATGGGAATCGCTGACAGACACAGGGACAGTGAGAATGGGAATCAATGACAGACACAGGGACTGAGGGAATGGGATTGACTGATAGACACATGGACAGAGGGAATGGGAATCACTGACAGACACAGGGACAGAGAGAATGGGAATCAGTGATAGACACAGGGACAGAGGGAATGGGAATCACTGACAGACACAGGGACAGAGGGAATGGGAATCATTGACAGACACAGGGACAGAGGGAATGGGAATCACTGATAGACACAGGAACTGAGAGAATGGAATCACCGATAGTCACAGGGACAGAGAGAATGGGAATCCATGACAGACACAGGGACAGAGGGAATGGGAATCACTGACAGACACAGGGATAGAGGGAATGGGAATCACTGAGAGACACAGGGACAGATGCAATTGGAATCACTGATAGATACAGGGAAAGAGAAAATGGGAATCACAGACAGACACAGGGACAGGGGGAAAGAAATCACTGATAGACACAGCGACAGAGGGAATGGGAATCACTGACAGACACTGGGAGAGAGAGAGTGGGATTCACTGATAGACACAGGGACAGAGAGGATGGGAATCACTGACAAACAAAGGGACAGATGGAATGGGAATCAGTGAATGACACAGGGACAGAGGGAATGGGAATCGCTGACAGACACAGGGACAGAGAGAATGGGAATCAATGACAGACACAGGGACAGTGGGAATGGGAATCAATGATCGACACAGGGACAGAGGGAATGGGAATCACTGATAGCAACAGCAAAGGGAGAATGGGAATCACTGACAGACACAGGGACAGAGGGAATGGGAATCATTGATAGACACAGGGACAGAGAGAATGGGAATCAATGACAGACACAGGGAGAGACGGTTTGGAATTCACTGACAGACACAGGGATAGAGGGAATGGGATTCACTTATAAACACAGGGACAGATTGAATGGGAATAACTGATAGACACAGGGACAGAGAGAATTGGAATCACTGATCGACACAGGGACAGTGAGAATGGGAATCACTGACAGACACAGGGACAGAGAGAATGGGAATCATTGATAGACACAGGGACAGAGGGAATGGGAATCACTGATAGACACAGGAACAGACAGAATGGGAATCACTGATAAACACAGGGACAGAGGGAATGGGAATCACTGATAGACACAGGGACAGACAGAATGGGAATCACTGATAGACACAGGGACAGAGGGAATGGGAATCACTGATCGAGACAGGGACAGAGGGAATGGGAATCACTGACAGACACAGGGACAGACAGAATGGGAATAACTGAAAGACACAGGGACAGAGCGAATGGGAATCACTGACAGACACAGGGACAGAGAGAATGGGAATCACAGATAGACAAGGGACAGGGAGAATGGGAATCACTGATAGACACAGGGACAGAGGGAATGGGAATCACAGATAGACACAGGGACAGGGAGAATGGGAATCAATGACAGACACAGGGACAGTGGGAATGGGAATCAATGATCGACACAGGGACAGAGGGAATGGGAATCACTGATAGCAACAGCAAAGGGAGAATGGGAATCACTGACAGACACAGGGACAGAGGGAATGGGAATCACTGACAGACATAGGGACAGAGAGAATGGGAATCACTGATAGACACAGGGACAGAGGGAATGGGAATCACTGACAGACACAGGGACTGAGGGAAAGGGATTGACTGATAGACACATGGAAAGAGAGAATGGGAATCAATGATAGACACAGGGACAGAGGGAATAGGAATCACTGACAGACACAGGGACAGAGAGAATGGGAAACATTGATAGACACAGGGACAGTGGGAATGGGAATCACTGACAGACACAGGGACAGAGAGAATGGGAATCACTGATAGACACTGGGACAGGGGGAATGGGAATCACTGACAGACACAGGGACTGAGGGAATGGGATTGACTGATAGACACATGGACAGACAGAATGGGAATCACTGACAGACACAGGGACAGGGAGAATGGGAATCACTGATAGACACAGGGACAGAGGGAATGGGAATCACTGACAGACACAGGGACAGAGAGAATGGGAATCATTGACAGACACAGGGACAGAGGGAATGGGAATCACTGATAGACACAGGAACTGAGAGAATGGAATCACCGATAGTCACAGGGACAGAGAGAATGGGAATCCATGACAGACACAGGGACAGAGGGAATGGGAATCACTGACAGACACAGGGATAGAGGGAATGGGAATCACTGAGAGACACAGGGACAGATGCAATTGGAATCACTGATAGATACAGGGAAAGAGAAAATGGGAATCACAGACAGACACAGGGACAGAGGGAAAGGAATCACTGATAGACACAGCGACAGAGGGAATGGGAATCACTGACAGACACTGGGAGAGAGAGAGTGGGATTCACTGATAGACACAGGGACAGAGAGGATGGGAATCACTGACAGACACGGGGACATTGGGAATGGGAATCCCGGCTAGAGAAAGGGACAGAGAGAGTGGGAATCACTGATAGACACAGGGACAGAGAAAATGGGAATCACTGAAAGACACAGGGATAGAGGGAATGGGAATTACTGATAGATACAGAATGAGAGAGAATGGGAATCACTGATCGACTCAGGGACTGAGAGAATGGGGATCACTGACAGACACTGGGCCAGAGAGAATGGGAATCACTGATAGACACAGGGACAGCCAGAATGGGAATCAGTGATAGACACTGGGACAGAGGGAATGGGAATCGCTGACAGACACAGGGACAGTGAGAATGGGAATCAATGACAGACACAGGGACAGAGAGAATGGGAATCACTGAATGACACAGGGACAGAGGGAATGGGAATCACTGACAAACAAAGGGACAGATGGAATGGGAATCTGTGAATGAGACAGGGACAGAGGGAATGGGAATCGCTGACAGACACAGGGACAGAGAGAATGGGAATCAATGACAGACACAGGGACAGAGGGAATGGGAATCAATGATCGACACAGGGACAGAGGGAATGGGAATCACTGATAGAAACAGCAAAGGGAGAATGGGAATCACTGACAGACACAGGGACAGAGGGAATGGGAATCATTGATAGACACAGGGAGAGAGGGTTTGGAATTCACTGACAGACACAGGGATAGAGGGAATGGGATTCACTTATAAACACAGGGACAGATTGAATGGGAATAACTGATAGACACAGGGACAGAGAGAATGGGAATCACTGATAGACACAGGGACAGTGAGAATGGGAATCACTGACAGACACAGGGACAGAGAGAATGGGAATCATTGATAGACACAGGGACAGAGGGAATGGGAATCACTGATAGACACAGGAACAGACAGAATGGGAATCACTGATAGACACAGCGACAGAGGGAATGGGAATCACTGACAGACACAGGGAGAGAGAGAGTGGGATTCACTGATAGACACAGGGACAGAGAGGATGGGAATCACTGACAGACACGGGGACATTGGGAATGGGAATCACGGCTAGAGAAAGGGACAGAGAGAGTGGGAATCACTGATAGACACAGGGACAGAGAAAATGGGAATCACTGAAAGACACAGGGACAGAGGGAATGGGAATTACTGATAGATACAGAATGAGAGAGAATGGGAATCACTGATCGACTCAGGGACTGAGAGAATGGGGATCACTGACAGACACAGGGACAGAGAGAATGGGAATCACTGATAGACACAGGGACAGACAGAATGGGAATCAGTGATAGACACTGGGACAGAGGGAATGGGAATCGCTGACAGACACAGGGACAGTGAGAATGGGAATCAATGACAGACACAGGGACTGAGGGAATGGGATTGACTGATAGACACATGGACAGAGGGAATGGGAATCACTGACAGACACAGGGACAGAGAGAATGGGAATCAGTGATAGACACAGGGACAGAGGGAATGGGAATCACTGACAGACACAGGGACAGAGGGAATGGGAATCATTGACAGACACAGGGACAGAGGGAATGGGAATCACTGATAGACACAGGAACTGAGAGAATGGAATCACCGATAGTCACAGGGACAGAGAGAATGGGAATCCATGACAGACACAGGGACAGAGGGAATGGGAATCACTGACAGACACAGGGATAGAGGGAATGGGAATCACTGAGAGACACAGGGACAGATGCAATTGGAATCACTGATAGATACAGGGAAAGAGAAAATGGGAATCACAGACAGACACAGGGACAGGGGGAAAGAAATCACTGATAGACACAGCGACAGAGGGAATGGGAATCACTGACAGACACTGGGAGAGAGAGAGTGGGATTCACTGATAGACACAGGGACAGAGAGGATGGGAATCACTGACAAACAAAGGGACAGATGGAATGGGAATCAGTGAATGACACAGGGACAGAGGGAATGGGAATCGCTGACAGACACAGGGACAGAGAGAATGGGAATCAATGACAGACACAGGGACAGTGGGAATGGGAATCAATGATCGACACAGGGACAGAGGGAATGGGAATCACTGATAGCAACAGCAAAGGGAGAATGGGAATCACTGACAGACACAGGGACAGAGGGAATGGGAATCATTGATAGACACAGGGACAGAGAGAATGGGAATCAATGACAGACACAGGGAGAGACGGTTTGGAATTCACTGACAGACACAGGGATAGAGGGAATGGGATTCACTTATAAACACAGGGACAGATTGAATGGGAATAACTGATAGACACAGGGACAGAGAGAATTGGAATCACTGATCGACACAGGGACAGTGAGAATGGGAATCACTGACAGACACAGGGACAGAGAGAATGGGAATCATTGATAGACACAGGGACAGAGGGAATGGGAATCACTGATAGACACAGGAACAGACAGAATGGGAATCACTGATAAACACAGGGACAGAGGGAATGGGAATCACTGATAGACACAGGGACAGACAGAATGGGAATCACTGATAGACACAGGGACAGAGGGAATGGGAATCACTGATCGAGACAGGGACAGAGGGAATGGGAATCACTGACAGACACAGGGACAGACAGAATGGGAATAACTGAAAGACACAGGGACAGAGCGAATGGGAATCACTGACAGACACAGGGACAGAGAGAATGGGAATCACAGATAGACACAGGGACAGGGAGAATGGGAATCACTGATAGACACAGGGACAGAGGGAATGGGAATCACAGATAGACACAGGGACAGGGAGAATGGGAATCACTGATAGACACAGGAACAGAGGGAATGGGAATCACTGATAGACACAGGGACAGACAGAATGGGAATCACTGACAGACACAGGGACAGAGAGAATGGGAATCACTGACAGACACAGGGAAAGACAGAATGGGAATCACTGATAGACACAGGGACAGACAGAATGGGAATCACTGACAGACACAGGGACAGAGAGAATGGGAATCACTGATCGTCACAGGGACAGCGGCAATGGGAATCACTGACAGACACAGGGAAAGACAGAATGGGAATCACTGACAGACACAGGGACAGAGGGAATGGGAATCACTGACAGACACAGGGACAGACAGAATGGGAATAACTGAAAGACACAGGGACAGAGCGAATGGGAATCACTGACAGACACAGGGACAGAGAGAATGGGAATCACAGATAGACACAGGGACAGGGAGAATGGGAATCACTGATAGACACAGGAACAGAGGGAATGGGAATCACTGATAGACACAGGGACAGACAGAATGGGAATCACTGACAGACACAGGGACAGAGAGAATGGGAATCACAGATAGTCACAGGGACAGCGGGAATGGGAATCACTGACAGACACAGGGAAAGACAGAATGGGAATCACTGATAGACACAGGGACAGACAGAATGGGAATCACTGACAGGTACAGGGACAGAGGGAATGGGGATCACTTATAAGCACAGGGAATGACAGACTGGGAATCAATGACCGACACAGGGACAGAGGGAATGGGAATCACTGATAGACACAGGGACAGAGGGAATGGGAATCAATGACAGACACAGGGACAGAGAGACTGGGAATCACTGACAGGCACAGGGACAGAGGGAATGGGAATCACTGATAGAAACAGGGACAGAGGGAATGGGAATCATGGCTTGACACAGGGACATAGGGAATGGGAATCACTGATAGATTAAAGGAAAAGAGGGAATGGGAATCATGGCTAGACACAGGGACAGAGAGAATGGAAATCACTGATAGAGACGTGACAGAGGGAATGGGAATCACTGATAGAGACAGGGATAGAGAGAATGGGAATCACTGATGGACAGAGAGACATTGGGAATGGAAATCACTGATAGAGACAGGGACTGAGAAAATTGGAATAACTGATAGACACAGGGACAGAGGGAATGGGAATCACTGACAGACACTGGGACAGAGAGAATGGGAATCACTGAGAGGCACAGGGACAGAGGGAATGCGAATCACTGATAGACAAAGGGACAGAGGGATTGGGAATTACTGATAGACACAGGGACAGAGGGAATGGGAATCACAGACAGACACAGGGACAGAGAGAATGGGAATCAATGACCGACACAGGAACAGAGGGAATGGGAATCACTGATAGACACAGGGACAGAGGGAATGGAAATCACTGATAGAAACAGGGAAAGGGAGAATGGGAATCACTCATAGACAGAGGGACAGACAGAATGGGAATCACTGATAGACACAGGGATAAAGGGAATGGGAATCAATGACAGACACAGGGACAGAGGGAATGGGAATCACTGATAGATGCAGGGAAAGAGAGAATGGGAATCACTGATAGACACAGGGACAGAGAGGATGGGAATCACTGACAGACACAGGGACAGAGGGAATGGGAATCAATGATCGACACAGGGATAGAGAAAATGGGAATTACTGATAGACACAGGGACTGAGAGAATGGGAATCACTGACAGACACAGGGACAGAGAGAATGGGAATTATTTGACAGACACAGGGACAGAGAGAATGGGAATCGCTGATAGACACAGGGACAGAGAGAATGGGAATCACTGATAGACAAAGGGAAAGAGAGAATGTGAATCACAGATATACACAGCGACAGAGGGAATGGGAATCACTGACAGATACAGGGACAGAGGGAATGGAATCACTGATAGACACAGGTTTAAAGAAAGAATGGGAATCACTAATAGACACAGGGACAGGGAGAGTGGGAATCACTGATAGACACAGGGACAGAGAGAACGGGATTCACTGATAGACGCAGCGACAGATGAAATGGGAATCATTGATAGACACAGGGACAGAGTGAATGGCAATCAGTGACAGATACAACGACAGAGGGAATGGGAATCATTGATAGACACAGGGTCAGAGGGAATGGGAATCACTGACAGATACAACGTCAGAGGGAATGGGAATCATTGATAGTCACAGGGTCAGAGGGAATGGGAATCACTGATAGACACAGGGATAGAGAGAATGGGAATCACTGACAGACACTGGGACAGAGGGAATGGGAATCAGTGACTGACACAGGGACAGAGAGAATGGGAAACACTTATAAACAGAGGGACAGACAGAATGGGAATCACTGAGAGACACAGGGACAGAGGGAATGGGAATCAATGACAGACACAGGGACAGAGAGAATGGGAATCACTGATAGACACAGGGACAGAGGGAATGGGAATCAATGACAGACACAGGGACTGAGGGAATGGGATTGACTGATAGACACAGGGACAGGGAGAATGGGAATCACTGACCGACACAGGGAAAGAGGAAATGGGAATAACTGATAGACACAGGGACAGCGAGAATGGGAATCACTGATAGACACAGGAACAGAGGGAATGGGAATCACTGATAGACACAGGGACAGACAGAATGGGAATCACTGACAGACACAGGGACAGAGAGAATGGGAATCACTGATAGTCACAGGGACAGCGGGAATGGGAATCACTGACAGACACAGGGAAAGACAGAATGGGAATCACTGATAGACACAGGGACAGACAGAATGGGAATCACTGACAGACACAGGGACAGAGAGAATGGGAATCACTGATCGTCACAGGGACAGCGGCAATGGGAATCACTGACAGACACAGGGAAAGACAGAATGGGAATCACTGACAGACACAGGGACAGAGGGAATGGGAATCACTGACAGACACAGGGACAGACAGAATGGGAATAACTGAAAGACACAGGGACAGAGCGAATGGGAATCACTGACAGACACAGGGACAGAGAGAATGGGAATCACAGATAGACACAGGGACAGGGAGAATGGGAATCACTGATAGACACAGGAACAGAGGGAATGGGAATCACTGATAGACACAGGGACAGACAGAATGGGAATCACTGACAGACACAGGGACAGAGAGAATGGGAATCACTGATAGTCACAGGGACAGCGGGAATGGGAATCACTGACAGACACAGGGAAAGACAGAATGGGAATCACTGATAGACACAGGGACAGACAGAATGGGAATCACTGACAGGTACAGGGACAGAGGGAATGGGAATCACTTATAAGCACAGGGAATGACAGAATGGGAATCAATGACCGACACAGGGACAGAGGGAATGGGAATCACTGATAGACACAGGGACAGAGGGAATGGGAATCAATGACAGACACAGGGACAGAGAGACTGGGAATCACTGACAGGCACAGGGACAGAGGGAATGGGAATCACTGATAGAAACAGGGACAGAGGGAATGGGAATCATGGCTAGACACAGGGACATAGGGAATGGGAATCACTGATAGATTAAAGGAAAAGAGGGAATGGGAATCATGGCTAGACACAGGGACAGAGAGAATGGGAATCACTGATAGAGACGTGACAGAGGGAATGGGAATCACTGATAGAGACAGGGATAGAGAGAATGGGAATCACTGATGGACAGAGAGACAGAGGGAATGGAAATCACTGATAGAGACAGGGACTGAGAAAATTGGAATAACTGATAGACACAGGGACAGAGGGAATGGGAATCACTGACAGACACTGGGACAGAGAGAATGGGAATCACTGAGAGGCACAGGGACAGAGGGAATGCGAATCACTGATAGACAAAGGGACAGAGGGATTGGGAATTACTGATAGACACAGGGACAGAGGGAATGGGAATCACAGACAGACACAGGGACAGAGAGAATGGGAATCAATGACCGACACAGGAACAGAGGGAATGGGAATCACTGATAGACACAGGGACAGAGGGAATGGGAATCACAGATAGACACAGGGACAGTGAGAATGGGAATCACTGATAGACACAGGAACAGAGGGAATGGGAATCACTGATAGACACAGGGACAGACAGAATGGGAATCACTGACAGACACAGGGACAGAGAGAATGGGAATCACTGATAGTCACAGGGACAGCGGGAATGGGAATCACTGACAGACACAGGGAAAGACAGAATGGGAATCACTGATAGACACAGGGACAGACAGAATGGGAATCACTGACAGACACAGGGACAGAGAGAATGGGAATCACTGATCGTCACAGGGACAGCGGCAATGGGAATCACTGACAGACACAGGGAAAGACAGAATAGGAATCACTGACAGACACAGGGACAGAGGGAATGGGAATCACTGACAGACACAGGGACAGACAGAATGGGAATAACTGAAAGACACAGGGACAGAGCGAATGGGAATCACTGACAGACACAGGGACAGAGAGAATGGGAATCACAGATAGACACAGGGACAGGGAGAATGGGAATCACTGATAGACACAGGAACAGAGGGAATGGGAATCACTGATAGACACAGAGACAGACAGAATGGGAATCACTGACAGACACAGGGACAGAGAGAATGGGAATCACAGATAGTCACAGGGACAGCGGGAATGGGAATCACTGACAGACACAGGGAAAGACAGAATGGGAATCACTGATAGACACAGGGACAGACAGAATGGGAATCACTGACAGGTACAGGGACAGAGGGAATGGGGATCACTTATAAGCACAGGGAATGACAGAATGGGAATCAATGACCGACACAGGGACAGAGGGAATGGGAATCACTGATAGACACAGGGACAGAGGGAATGGGAATCAATGACAGACACAGGGACAGAGAGACTGGGAATCACTGACAGGCACAGGGACAGAGGGAATGGGAACCACTGATAGAAACAGGGACAGAGGGAATGGGAATCATGGCTTGACACAGGGACATAGGGAATGGGAATCACTGATAGATTAAAGGAAAAGAGGGAATGGGAATCATGGCTAGACACAGGGACAGAGAGAATGGAAATCACTGATAGAGACGTGACAGAGGGAATGGGAATCACTGATAGAGACAGGGATAGAGAGAATGGGAATCACTGATGGACAGAGAGACATTGGGAATGGAAATCACTGATAGAGACAGGGACTGAGAAAATTGGAATAACTGATAGACACAGGGACAGAGGGAATGGGAATCACTGACAGACACTGGGACAGAGAGAATGGGAATCACTGAGAGGCACAGGGACAGAGGGAATGCGAATCACTGATAGACAAAGGGACAGAGGGATTGGGAATTACTGATAGACACAGGGACAGAGGGAATGGGAATCACAGACAGACACAGGGACAGAGAGAATGGGAATCAATGACCGACACAGGAACAGAGGGAATGGGAATCACTGATAGACACAGGGACAGAGGGAATGGAAATCACTGATAGAAACAGGGAAAGGGAGAATGGGAATCACTCATAGACAGAGGGACAGACAGAATGGGAATCACTGATAGACACAGGGATAAAGGGAATGGGAATCAATGACAGACACAGGGACAGAGGGAATGGGAATCACTGATAGATGCAGGGAAAGAGAGAATGGGAATCACTGATAGACACAGGGACAGAGAGGATGGGAATCACTGACAGACACAGGGACAGAGGGAATGGGAATCAATGATCGACACAGGGATAGAGAAAATGGGAATTACTGATAGACACAGGGACTGAGAGAATGGAAATCACTGACAGACACAGGGACAGAGAGAATGGGAATTATTTGACAGACACAGGGACAGAGAGAATGGGAATCGCTGATAGACACAGGGACAGAGAGAATGGGAATCACTGATAGACAAAGGGAAAGAGAGAATGTGAATCACAGATATACACAGCGACAGAGGGAATGGGAATCACTGACAGATACAGGGACAGAGGGAATGGAATCACTGATAGACACAGGTTTAAAGAAAGAATGGGAATCACTAATAGACACAGGGACAGGGAGAGTGGGAATCACTGATAGACACAGGGACAGAGAGAACGGGATTCACTGATAGACGCAGCGACAGATGAAATGGGAATCATTGATAGACACAGGGACAGAGTGAATGGCAATCAGTGACAGATACAACGACAGAGGGAATGGGAATCACTGACAGATACAACGTCAGAGGGAATGGGAATCACTGACAGATACAACGTCAGAGGGAATGGGAATCATTGATAGTCACAGGGTCAGAGGGAATGGGAATCACTGATAGACACAGGGATAGAGAGAATGGGAATCACTGACAGACACTGGGACAGAGGGAATGGGAATCAGTGACTGACACAGGGACAGAGAGAATGGGAAACACTTATAAACAGAGGGACAGACAGAATGGGAATCACTGAGAGACACAGGGACAGAGGGAATGGGAATCAATGACAGACACAGGGACAGAGAGAATGGGAATCACTGATAGACACAGGGACTGAGGGAATGGGAATCAATGACAGACACAGGGACTGAGGGAATGGGATTGACTGATAGACACAGGGACAGGGAGAATGGGAATCACTGACCGACACAGGGAAAGAGGAAATGGGAATAACTGATAGACACAGGGACAGCGAGAATGGGAATCACTGATAGACACAGGAACAGAGGGAATGGGAATCACTGATAGACACAGGGACAGACAGAATGGGAATCACTGACAGACACAGGGACAGAGAGAATGGGAATCACTGATAGTCACAGGGACAGCGGGAATGGGAATCACTGACAGACACAGGGAAAGACAGAATGGGAATCACTGATAGACACAGGGACAGACAGAATGGGAATCACTGACAGACACAGGGACAGAGAGAATGGGAATCACTGATCGTCACAGGGACAGCGGCAATGGGAATCACTGACAGACACAGGGAAAGACAGAATGGGAATCACTGACAGACACAGGGACAGAGGGAATGGGAATCACTGACAGACACAGGGACAGACAGAATGGGAATAACTGAAAGACACAGGGACAGAGCGAATGGGAATCACTGACAGACACAGGGACAGAGAGAATGGGAATCACAGATAGACACAGGGACAGGGAGAATGGGAATCACTGATAGACACAGGAACAGAGGGAATGGGAATCACTGATAGACACAGGGACAGACAGAATGGGAATCACTGACAGACACAGGGACAGAGAGAATGGGAATCACTGATAGTCACAGGGACAGCGGGAATGGGAATCACTGACAGACACAGGGAAAGACAGAATGGGAATCACTGATAGACACAGGGACAGACAGAATGGGAATCACTGACAGGTACAGGGACAGAGGGAATGGGAATCACTTATAAGCACAGGGAATGACAGAATGGGAATCAATGACCGACACAGGGACAGAGGGAATGGGAATCACTGATAGACACAGGGACAGAGGGAATGGGAATCAATGACAGACACAGGGACAGAGAGACTGGGAATCACTGACAGGCACAGGGACAGAGGGAATGGGAATCACTGATAGAAACAGGGACAGAGGGAATGGGAATCATGGCTAGACACAGGGACATAGGGAATGGGAATCACTGATAGATTAAAGGAAAAGAGGGAATGGGAATCATGGCTAGACACAGGGACAGAGAGAATGGGAATCACTGATAGAGACGTGACAGAGGGAATGGGAATCACTGATAGAGACAGGGATAGAGAGAATGGGAATCACTGATGGACAGAGAGACAGAGGGAATGGAAATCACTGATAGAGACAGGGACTGAGAAAATTGGAATAACTGATAGACACAGGGACAGAGGGAATGGGAATCACTGACAGACACTGGGACAGAGAGAATGGGAATCACTGAGAGGCACAGGGACAGAGGGAATGCGAATCACTGATAGACAAAGGGACAGAGGGATTGGGAATTACTGATAGACACAGGGACAGAGGGAATGGGAATCACAGACAGACACAGGGACAGAGAGAATGGGAATCAATGACCGACACAGGAACAGAGGGAATGGGAATCACTGATAGACACAGGGACAGAGGGAATGGGAATCACAGATAGACACAGGGACAGTGAGAATGGGAATCACTGATAGACACAGGAACAGAGGGAATGGGAATCACTGATAGACACAGGGACAGACAGAATGGGAATCACTGACAGACACAGGGACAGAGAGAATGGGAATCACTGATAGTCACAGGGACAGCGGGAATGGGAATCACTGACAGACACAGGGAAAGACAGAATGGGAATCACTGATAGACACAGGGACAGACAGAATGGGAATCACTGACAGACACAGGGACAGAGAGAATGGGAATCACTGATCGTCACAGGGACAGCGGCAATGGGAATCACTGACAGACACAGGGAAAGACAGAATGGGAATCACTGACAGACACAGGGACAGAGGGAATGGGAATCACTGACAGACACAGGGACAGACAGAATGGGAATAACTGAAAGACACAGGGACAGAGCGAATGGGAATCACTGACAGACACAGGGACAGAGAGAATGGGAATCACAGATAGACACAGGGACAGGGAGAATGGGAATCACTGATAGACACAGGAACAGAGGGAATGGGAATCACTGATAGACACAGAGACAGACAGAATGGGAATCACTGACAGACACAGGGACAGAGAGAATGGGAATCACAGATAGTCACAGGGACAGCGGGAATGGGAATCACTGACAGACACAGGGAAAGACAGAATGGGAATCACTGATAGACACAGGGACAGACAGAATGGGAATCACTGACAGGTACAGGGACAGAGGGAATGGGGATCACTGACAGACACTGGGACAGAGAGAATGGGAATCACTGAGAGGCACAGGGACAGAGGGAATGCGAATCACTGATAGACAAAGGGACAGAGGGATTGGGAATTACTGATAGACACAGGGACAGAGGGAATGGGAATCACAGACAGACACAGGGACAGAGAGAATGGGAATCAATGACCGACACAGGAACAGAGGGAATGGGAATCACTGATAGACACAGGGACAGAGGGAATGGAAATCACTGATAGAAACAGGGAAAGGGAGAATGGGAATCACTCATAGACAGAGGGACAGACAGAATGGGAATCACTGACAGACACAGGGACAGACAGAATGGGAATCACTGACAGACACAGGGACAGAGCGAATGGGAATCACTGACAGACACAGGGACAGAGAGAATGGGAATCACTGAGAGACACAGGGACAGAGGGAATGGGAATCAATGACAGACACAGGGACAGAGAGAATGGGAATCACTGATAGACACAGGGACAGAGGGAATGGGAATCAATGACAGACACAGGGACTGAGGGAATGGGATTGACTGATAGACACAGGGACAGGGAGAATGGGAATCACTGACCGACACAGGGAAAGAGGAAATGGGAATCACTGATAGACACAGGGACAGCGAGAATGGGAATCACTGATGGACACAGGGACAGAGGGAATGGGAATCAGTGACAGACACAGGGACAGAGGGAATGGGAATCACTGATAGACACAGGGACTGAGGGAATGGGATTGACTGATAGACACATGGAAAGAGAGAATGGGAATCACTGACAGACAAAGGGACAGAGGGAATGGGAATCACTGACAGACACAGGGACAGAGAGAATGGGCAACATTGATAGACACAGGGACAGTGGGAATGGGAATCACTGACAGACACAGGGACAGAGAGAATGGGAATCACTGATAGACACAGGGACAGAGAGAATGGGAATCAGTGATAGACACAGGGACAGAGGGAATGGGAATCACTGACAGACACAGGGACAGAGGGAATGGGAATCACTGATAGACACAGGAACTGAGAGAATGGAATCACCGATAGTCACAGGGACAGAGAGAATGGGAATCCATGACAGACACAGGGACAGAGGGAATGGGAATCACTGACAGACACAGGGATAGAGGGAATGGGAATCACTGAGAGACACAGGGACAGATGCAATTGGAATCACTGATAGATACAGGGAAAGAGAAAATGGGAATCACAGACAGACACAGGGACAGAGGGAAAGGAATCACTGATAGACACAGGGACAGAGGGAATGGGAATCACTGACAGACACTGGGAGAGAGAGAGTGGGATTCACTGATAGACACAGGGACAGAGAGGATGGGAATCACTGACAGACACGGGGACATTGGGAATGGGAATCACGGCTAGAGAAAGGGACAGAGAGAGTGGGAATCACTGATAGACACAGGGACAGAGAAAATGGGAATCACTGAAAGACACAGGGACAGAGGGAATGGGAATTACTGATAGATACAGAATGAGAGAGAATGGGAATCACTGATCGACTCAGGGACGGAGAGAATGGGGATCACTGACAGACACTGGGCCAGAGAGAATGGGAATCACTGATAGACACAGGGACAGAGAGATTGGGAATCAGTGATAGACACTGGGACAGAGGGAATGGGAATCGCTGACACACACAGGGACAGTGAGAATGGGAATCAATGACAGACACAGGGACAGAGAGAATGGGAATCACTGAATGACACAGGGACAGAGAGAATGGGAATCACTGACAAAAAAAGGGACAGATGGAATGGGAATCAGTGAATGACACAGGGACAGAGGGAATGGGAATCGCTGACAGACACAGGGACAGAGAGAATGGGAATCAATGACAGACACAGGGACAGAGGGAATGGGAATCAATGATCGACACAGGGACAGAGGGAATGGGAATCAATGACAGACACAGTGAGAGAGGGTTTGGAATTCACTGACAGACACAGGGATAGAGGGAATGGGATTCACTTATAAACACAGGGACAGATTGAATGGGAATAACTGATAGACACAGGGACAGAGAGAATGGGAATCACTGATAGACACAGGGAAAGAGAGAATGGGAATCACTGACAGACACAGGGACAGAGAGAATGGGAATCACTGATAGACACAGGAACAGACAGAATGGGAATCACTGATAGACACAGGGACAGAGGGAATGGGAATCACTGACAGACACAGGGACAGAGAGAATGGGAATCATTGATAGACACAGGGACAGAGGGAATGGGATTCACTTATAAACACAGGGACAGATTGAATGGGAATAACTGATAGACACAGGGACAGAGAGAATGGGAATCACTGATAGACACAGGGACAGTGAGAATGGGAATCACTGACGAGACACAGGGACAGAGAGAATGGGAATCATTGATAGACACAGGGACAGAGGGAATGGGAATCACTGACAGACACAGGGACAGAGAGAATGGGAATCATTGATAGACACAGGGACAGAGGGAATGGGAATCACTGATAGACACAGGAACAGACAGAATGGGAATCACTGATAGACACAGGGACAGAGGGAATGGGAATTACTGATAGACACAGGGACAGACAGAATGGGAATCACTGATAGACACAGGGACAGAGGGAATGGGAATCACTGATCGATACAGGGACAGAGGGAATGGGAATCAATGACAGACACAGGGACAGAGAGAATGGAAAAAATTGATAGACACAGGGACAGTGGGAATGGGAATCACTGACAGACACAGGGACAGAGAGAATGGGAATCACTGATAGACACAGGGACAGGGGGAATGGGAAATCACTGATAGACACAGGGACTGAGGGAATGGGATTGACTGATAGACACATGGACAGAGGGAATGGGTATCACTGACAGACACAGGGACAGAGAGAATGGGAATCAGTGATAGACACAGGGACAGAGGGAATGGGAATCACTGACAGACACAGGGACAGAGGGAATGGGAATCATTGACAGACACAGGGACAGAGGGAATGGGAATCACTGATAGACACAGGAGCTGAGAGAATGGAATCACCGATAGTCACAGGGACAGAGAGAATGGGAATCCATGACAGACACAGGGACAGAGGGAATGGGAATCACTGACAGACACAGGGATAAAGTGAATGGGAATCACTGAGAGACACAGGGACAGATGCAATTGGAATCACTGATAGATACAGGGAAAGAGAAAATGGGAATCACAGACAGACACAGGGACAGAGGGAAAGGAATCACTGATAGACACAGCGACAGAGGGAATGGGAATCACTGACAGACACTGGGAGAGAGAGAGTGGGATTCACTGATAGACACAGGGACAGAGGGAATGGGAATCACAGACAGACACAGGGACAGAGAGAATGGGAATCACTGACAGACATTGGGATAGAGAGAGTGGGAATCATTGATAGACACAGGGACAGAGGGAATGTGAATCACTGACAGACATAGGGACAGACAGAATGGGAATCAATGACCGACACAGGAACAGAGGGAATGGGAATCACTGATAGACACAGGGACAGAGGGAATGGAAATCACTGATAGAAACAGGGAAAGGGAGAATGGGAATCACTCATAGACAGAGGGACAGACAGAATGGGAATCACTGATAGACACAGGGATAAAGGGAATGGGAATCAATGACAGACACAGGGACAGAGGGAATGGAAATCACTGATAGATGCAGGGAAAGAGAGAATGGGAATCACTGATAGACACAGGGACAGAGAGAATGGGAATCACTGACAGACACAGGGACAGAGGGAATGGGAATCAATGATCGACACAGGGACAGAGAGAATGGGAATTGCTGATAGACACAGGGACAGAGAGAATGGGAATCACTGATAGACACAGGGAAAGAGAGAATGTGAATCACAGATATACACAGCGACAGAGGGAATGGGAATCACTGACAGATACAGGGACAGAGGGAATGGAATCACTGATAGACACAGGTTTAAAGAAAGAATGGGAATCACTGATCGACACAGGGACAGGGAGAGTGGGAATCACTGATAGACACAGGGACAGAGAGAACGGGATTCACTGATAGACGCAGCGACAGATGAAATGGGAATCATTGATAGACACAGGGACAGAGTGAATGGCAATCAGTGACAGATACAACGACAGAGGGAATGGGAATCATTGATAGACACAGGGTCAGAGGGAATGGGAATCAGTGATAGACACGGGGACAGACAGAATGGGAATCACTGATAGACACAGGGACAGAGAGAATGGGAATCACTGACAGGCACAGGGACAGAGGGAATGGGAATCAGTGACTGACACAGGGACAGGGAGAATGGGAAACACTTATAAACAGAGGGACAGACAGAATGGGAATCACTGAGAGACACAGGGACAGAGGGAATGGGAATCAATGACAGACACAGGGACAGAGAGAATGGGAATCACTGATAGACACAGGGACAGAGGGAATGGGAATCACTGACAGACACAGGGACTGAGGGAATGGGATTGACTGATAGACACAGGGACAGGGAGAATGGGAATCACTGACCGACACAGGGAAAGAGGAAATGAGAATCACTGATAGACACAGGGACAGAGGGAATGGGAATCAGTGACAGACACAGGGACAGAGGGAATGGGAATCACTGATAGACACAGGGACAGAGAGAGTGGGAATCACGGACCGACACAGGGACAGAGGGAATGAGAATCACTGACAGACACAGGGACTGAGGGAATGGGATTGACTGATAGACACAGGGACAGGGAGAATGGGAATCACTGATAGACACAGGAACTGAGAGAATGGAATCACCGATAGTCACAGGGACAGAGAGAATGGGAATCCATGACAGACACAGGGACAGAGGGAATGGGAATCACTGATAGACACAGGGACAGAGGGAATGGGAATCACCGATAGTCACAGGGACAGAGAGAATGGGAATCCATGACAGACACAGGGACAGAGGGAATGGGAATCACTGACAGACACAGGGATAGAGGGAATGGGAATCACTGAGAGACACAGGGACAGATGCAATTGGAATCACTGATAGATACAGGGAAAGAGAAAATGGGAATCACAGACAGACACAGGGACAGAGGGAATGGGATTCACTTATAAACACAGGGACAGATTGAATGGGAATAACTGATAGACACAGGGACAGAGAGAATGGGAATCACTGATAGACACAGGGACAGTGAGAATGGGAATCACTGACAGACACAGGGACAGAGAGAATGGGAATCATTGATAGACACAGGGACAGAGGGAATGGGAATCACTGACAGACACAGGGACAGAGAGAATGGGAATCATTGATAGACACAGGGACAGAGGGAATGGGAATCACTGACAGACACAGGAACAGACAGAATGGGAATCACTGATAGACACAGGGACAGAGGGAATGGGAATTGCTGATAGACACAGGGACAGACAGAATGGGAATCACTGATAGACACAGGGACAGAGGGATTGGGAATCACTGATCGATACAGGGACAGAGGGAATGGGAATCAATGACAGACACAGGGACAGAGAGAATGGGAAAAATTGATAGACACAGGGACAGTGGGAATGGGAATCACTGACAGACACAGGGACAGAGAGAATGGGAATCACTGATAGACACAGGGACAGGGGGAATGGGAAATCACTGACAGACACAGGGACTGAGGGAATGGGATTGACTGATAGACACATGGACAGAGGGAATGGGAATCACTGACAGACACAGGGACAGAGAGAATGGGAATCAGTGATAGACACAGGGACAGAGGGAATGGGAATCACTGACAGACACAGGGACAGAGGGAATGGGAATCATTGACAGACACAGGGACAGAGGGAATGGGAATCACTGATAGACACAGGAACTGAGAGAATGGAATCACCGATAGTCACAGGGACAGAGAGAATGGGAATCCATGACAGACACAGGGACAGAGGGAATGGGAATCACTGACAGACACAGGGATAAAGGGAATGGGAATCACTGAGAGACACAGGGACAGATGCAATTGGAATCACTGATAGATACAGGGAAAGAGAAAATGGGAATCACAGACAGACACAGGGACAGAGGGAAAGGAATCACTGATAGACACAGCGACAGAGGGAATGGGAATCACTGACAGACACTGGGAGAGAGAGAGTGGGATTCACTGATAGACACAGGGACAGAGGGAATGGGAATCACAGACAGACACAGGGACAGAGAGAATGGGAATCACTGACAGACATTGGGACAGAGAGAGTGGGAATCATTGATAGACACAGGGACAGAGGGAATGTGAATCACTGACAGACATAGGGACAGACAGAATGGGAATCAATGACCGACACAGGAACAGAGGGAATGGGAATCACTGATAGACACAGGGACAGAGGGAATGGAAATCACTGATAGAAACAGGGAAAGGGAGAATGGGAATCACTCATAGACAGAGGGACAGACAGAATGGGAATCACTGATAGACACAGGGATAAAGGGAATGGGAATCAATGACAGACACAGGGACAGAGGGAATGGAAATCACTGATAGATGCAGGGAAAGAGAGAATGGGAATCACTGATAGACACAGGGACAGAGAGAATGGGAATCACTGACAGACACAGGGACAGAGGGAATGGGAATCAATGATCGACACAGGGACAGAGAGAATGGGAATTGCTGATAGACACAGGGACAGAGAGAATGGGAATCACTGATAGACACAGGGAAAGAGAGAATGTGAATCACAGATATACACAGCGACAGAGGGAATGGGAATCACTGACAGATACAGGGACAGAGGGAATGGAATCACTGATAGACACAGGTTTAAAGAAAGAATGGGAATCACTGATCGACACAGGGACAGGGAGAGTGGGAATCACTGATAGACACAGGGACAGAGAGAACGGGATTCACTGATAGACGCAGCGACAGATGAAATGGGAATCATTGATAGACACAGGGACAGAGTGAATGGCAATCAGTGACAGATACAACGACAGAGGGAATGGGAATCATTGATAGACACAGGGTCAGAGGGAATGGGAATCAGTGATAGACACGGGGACAGACAGAATGGGAATCACTGATAGACACAGGGACAGAGAGAATGGGAATCACTGACAGGCACAGGGACAGAGGGAATGGGAATCAGTGACTGACACAGGGACAGGGAGAATGGGAAACACTTATAAACAGAGGGACAGACAGAATGGGAATCACTGAGAGACACAGGGACAGAGGGAATGGGAATCAATGACAGACACAGGGACAGAGAGAATGGGAATCACTGATAGACACAGGGACAGAGGGAATGGGAATCACTGACAGACACAGGGACTGAGGGAATGGGATTGACTGATAGACACAGGGACAGGGAGAATGGGAATCACTGACCGACACAGGGAAAGAGGAAATGAGAATCACTGATAGACACAGGGACAGAGGGAATGGGAATCAGTGACAGACACAGGGACAGAGGGAATGGGAATCACTGATAGACACAGGGACAGAGAGAGTGGGAATCACGGACCGACACAGGGACAGAGGGAATGAGAATCACTGACAGACACAGGGACTGAGGGAATGGGATTGACTGATAGACACAGGGACAGGGAGAATGGGAATCACTGATAGACACAGGAACTGAGAGAATGGAATCACCGATAGTCACAGGGACAGAGAGAATGGGAATCCATGACAGACACAGGGACAGAGGGAATGGGAATCACTGATAGACACAGGGACAGAGGGAATGGGAATCACCGATAGTCACAGGGACAGAGAGAATGGGAATCCATGACAGACACAGGGACAGAGGGAATGGGAATCACTGACAGACACAGGGATAGAGGGAATGGGAATCACTGAGAGACACAGGGACAGATGCAATTGGAATCACTGATAGATACAGGGAAAGAGAAAATGGGAATCACAGACAGACACAGGGACAGAGGGAAAGGAATCACTGATAGACACAGCGACAGAGGGAATGGGAATCACTGACAGACACTGGGAGAGAGAGAGTGGGATTCACTGATAGACACAGGGACAGAGAGGATGGGAATCACTGACAGACACGGGGACATTGGGAATGGGAATCACGGCTAGAAAAAGGGACAGAGAGAGTGGGAATCACTGATAGACACAGGGACAGAGAAAATGGGAATCACTGAAAGACACAGGGACAGAGGGAATGGGAATTACTGATAGATACAGAATGAGAGAGAATGGAAATCACTGACAGACACTGGGCCAGAGAGAATGGGAATCGCTGACACACACAGGGATAGTGAGAATGGGAATCAATGACAGACACAGGGACAGAGAGAATGGGAATCAATGACAGACACAGGGACAGAGGGAATGGGAATCAATGATCGACACAGGGACAGAGGGAATGGGAATCAATGACAGACACAGGGAGAGAGGGTTTGGAATTCACTGACAGACACAGGGATAGAGGGAATGGGATTCACTTATAAACACAGGGACAGATTGAATGGGAATAACTGATAGACACAGGGACAGAGAGAATGGGAATCACTGATAGACACAGGGAAAGAGAGAATGGGAATCACTGACAGACACAGGGACAGAGAGAATGGGAATCACTGATAGACACAGGAACAGACAGAATGGGAATCACTGATAGACACAGGGACAGAGGGAATGGGAATCACTGACAGACACAGGGACAGAGAGAATGGGAATCATTGATAGACACAGGGACAGAGGGAATGGGATTCACTTATAAACACAGGGACAGATTGAATGGGAATCACCGATAGTCACAGGGACAGAGAGAATGGGAATCACTGATAGACACAGGGACAGTGAGAATGGGAATCACTGACAGACACAGGGACAGAGAGAATGGGAATCATTGATAGACACAGGGACAGAGGGAATGGGAATCACTGACAGACACAGGGACAGAGAGAATGGGAATCATTGATAGACACAGGGACAGAGGGAATGGGAATCACTGACAGACACAGGAACAGACAGAATGGGAATCACTGATAGACACAGGGACAGAGGGAATGGGAATTGCTGATAGACACAGGGACAGACAGAATGGGAATCACTGATAGACACAGGGACAGAGGGATTGGGAATCACTGATCGATACAGGGACAGAGGGAATGGGAATCAATGACAGACACAGGGACAGAGAGAATGGGAAAAATTGATAGACACAGGGACAGTGGGAATGGGAATCACTGACAGACACAGGGACAGAGAGAATGGGAATCACTGATAGACACAGGGACAGGGGGAATGGGAAATCACTGACAGACACAGGGACTGAGGGAATGGGATTGACTGATAGACACATGGACAGAGGGAATGGGAATCACTGACAGACACAGGGACAGAGAGAATGGGAATCAGTGATAGACACAGGGACAGAGGGAATGGGAATCACTGACAGACACAGGGACAGAGGGAATGGGAATCATTGACAGACACAGGGACAGAGGGAATGGGAATCACTGATAGACACAGGAACTGAGAGAATGGAATCACCGATAGTCACAGGGACAGAGAGAATGGGAATCCATGACAGACACAGGGACAGAGGGAATGGGAATCACTGACAGACACAGGGATAAAGGGAATGGGAATCACTGAGAGACACAGGGACAGATGCAATTGGAATCACTGATAGATACAGGGAAAGAGAAAATGGGAATCACAGACAGACACAGGGACAGAGGGAAAGGAATCACTGATAGACACAGCGACAGAGGGAATGGGAATCACTGACAGACACTGGGAGAGAGAGAGTGGGATTCACTGATAGACACAGGGACAGAGGGAATGGGAATCACAGACAGACACAGGGACAGAGAGAATGGGAATCACTGACAGACATTGGGACAGAGAGAGTGGGAATCATTGATAGACACAGGGACAGAGGGAATGTGAATCACTGACAGACATAGGGACAGACAGAATGGGAATCAATGACCGACACAGGAACAGAGGGAATGGGAATCACTGATAGACACAGGGACAGAGGGAATGGAAATCACTGATAGAAACAGGGAAAGGGAGAATGGGAATCACTCATAGACAGAGGGACAGACAGAATGGGAATCACTGATAGACACAGGGATAAAGGGAATGGGAATCAATGACAGACACAGGGACAGAGGGAATGGAAATCACTGATAGATGCAGGGAAAGAGAGAATGGGAATCACTGATAGACACAGGGACAGAGAGAATGGGAATCACTGACAGACACAGGGACAGAGGGAATGGGAATCAATGATCGACACAGGGACAGAGAGAATGGGAATTGCTGATAGACACAGGGACAGAGAGAATGGGAATCACTGATAGACACAGGGAAAGAGAGAATGTGAATCACAGATATACACAGCGACAGAGGGAATGGGAATCACTGACAGATACAGGGACAGAGGGAATGGAATCACTGATAGACACAGGTTTAAAGAAAGAATGGGAATCACTGATCGACACAGGGACAGGGAGAGTGGGAATCACTGATAGACACAGGGACAGAGAGAACGGGATTCACTGATAGACGCAGCGACAGATGAAATGGGAATCATTGATAGACACAGGGACAGAGTGAATGGCAATCAGTGACAGATACAACGACAGAGGGAATGGGAATCATTGATAGACACAGGGTCAGAGGGAATGGGAATCAGTGATAGACACGGGGACAGACAGAATGGGAATCACTGATAGACACAGGGACAGAGAGAATGGGAATCACTGACAGGCACAGGGACAGAGGGAATGGGAATCAGTGACTGACACAGGGACAGGGAGAATGGGAAACACTTATAAACAGAGGGACAGACAGAATGGGAATCACTGAGAGACACAGGGACAGAGGGAATGGGAATCAATGACAGACACAGGGACAGAGAGAATGGGAATCACTGATAGACACAGGGACAGAGGGAATGGGAATCACTGACAGACACAGGGACTGAGGGAATGGGATTGACTGATAGACACAGGGACAGGGAGAATGGGAATCACTGACCGACACAGGGAAAGAGGAAATGAGAATCACTGATAGACACAGGGACAGAGGGAATGGGAATCAGTGACAGACACAGGGACAGAGGGAATGGGAATCACTGATAGACACAGGGACAGAGAGAGTGGGAATCACGGACCGACACAGGGACAGAGGGAATGAGAATCACTGACAGACACAGGGACTGAGGGAATGGGATTGACTGATAGACACAGGGACAGGGAGAATGGGAATCACTGATAGACACAGGAACTGAGAGAATGGAATCACCGATAGTCACAGGGACAGAGAGAATGGGAATCCATGACAGACACAGGGACAGAGGGAATGGGAATCACTGATAGACACAGGGACAGAGGGAATGGGAATCACCGATAGTCACAGGGACAGAGAGAATGGGAATCCATGACAGACACAGGGACAGAGGGAATGGGAATCACTGACAGACACAGGGATAGAGGGAATGGGAATCACTGAGAGACACAGGGACAGATGCAATTGGAATCACTGATAGATACAGGGAAAGAGAAAATGGGAATCACAGACAGACACAGGGACAGAGGGAAAGGAATCACTGATAGACACAGCGACAGAGGGAATGGGAATCACTGACAGACACTGGGAGAGAGAGAGTGGGATTCACTGATAGACACAGGGACAGAGAGGATGGGAATCACTGACAGACACGGGGACATTGGGAATGGGAATCACGGCTAGAAAAAGGGACAGAGAGAGTGGGAATCACTGATAGACACAGGGACAGAGAAAATGGGAATCACTGACAGACACAGGGATAGAGGGAATGGGAATCACTGAGAGACACAGGGACAGATGCAATTGGAATCACTGATAGATACAGGGAAAGAGAAAATGGGAATCACAGACAGACACAGGGACAGAGGGAAAGGAATCACTGATAGACACAGCGACAGAGGGAATGGGAATCACTGACAGACACTGGGAGTGAGAGAGTGGGATTCACTGATAGACACAGGGACAGAGAGGATGGGAATCACTGACAGACACGGGGACATTGGGAATGGGAATCACGGCTAGAGAAAGGGACAGAGAGAGTGGGAATCACTGATAGACACAGGGACAGAGAAAATGGGAATCACTGAAAGACACAGGGACAGAGGGAATGGGAATTACTGATAGATACAGAATGAGAGAGAATGGGAATCACTGATCGACTCAGGGACTGAGAGAATGGGGATCACTGACAGACACTGGGCCAGAGAGAATGGGAATCACTGATAGACACAGGGACAGAGAGATTGGGAATCAGTGATAGACACTGGGACAGAGGGAATGGGAATCGCTGACAGACACAGGGACAGTGAGAATGGGAATCAATGACAGACACAGTGACAGAGAGAATGGGAATCACTGAATGACACAGGGACAGAGAGAATGGGAATCACTGACAAACAAAGGGACAGATGGAATGGGAATCAGTGAATGACACAGGGACAGAGGGAATGGGAATCGCTGACAGACACAGGGACAGAGAGAATGGGAATCAATGACAGACACAGGGACAGAGGGAATGGGAATCAATGATCGACACAGGGACAGAGGGAATGGGAATCACTGATAGAAACAGCAAAGGGAGAATGGGAATCACTGACAGACACAGGGACAGAGTGAATGGGAATCATTGATAGACACAGGGACAGAGAGAATGGGAATCAATGACAGACACAGGGAGAGAGGGTTTGGAATTCACTGACAGACACAGGGATAGAGGGAATGGGATTCACTTATAAACACAGGGACAGATTGAATGGGAATAACTGATAGACACAGGGACAGAGAGAATGGGAATCACTGATAGACACAGGGAAAGAGAGAATGGGAATCACTGACAGACACAGGGACAGAGAGAATGGGAATCATTGATAGACACAGGGACAGAGGGAATGGGAATCACTGATAGACACAGGAACAGACAGAATGGGAATCACTGATAGACACAGGGACAGAGAGAATGGGAATCACTGACAGACACAGGGACAGAGAGAATGGGAATCATTGATAGACACAGGGACAGAGGGAATGGGATTCACTTATAAACACAGGGACAGATTGAATGGGAATAACTGATAGACACAGGGACAAAGAGAATGGGAATCGCTGATAGACACAGGGACAGTGAGAATGGGAATCACTGACAGACACAGGGACAGAGAGAATGGGAATCAATGATAGACACAGGGACAGAGGGAATGGGAATCACTGACAGACACAGGGACAGAGAGAATGGGAATCATTGATAGACACAGGGACAGAGGGAATGGGAATCACTGATAGACACAGGAACAGACAGAATGGGAATCACTGATAGACACAGGGACAGAGGGAATGGGAATTACTGATAGACACCGGGACAGAGGGAATGGGAATCACTGATCGAGACAGGGACAGAGGGAATGGGAATCAATGACAGACACAGGGACAGAGAGAATGGAAAAATTGATAGACACAGGGACAGTGGGAATGGGAATCACTGACAGACACAGGGACAGACAGAATGGGAATCGCTGATAGACACAGGGACAGTGAGAATGGGAATCACTGACAGACACAGGGACAGAGAGAATGGGAATCATTGATAGACACAGGGACAGAGGGAATGGGAATCACTGACAGACACAGGGACAGAGAGAATGGGAATCATTGATAGACACAGGGACAGAGGGAATGGGAATCACTGATAGACACAGGAACAGACAGAATGGGAATCACTGATAGACACAGGGACAGAGGGAATGGGAATTACTGATAGACACAGGGACAGAGGGAATGGGAATCACTGATCGAGACAGGGACAGAGCGAATGGGAATCAATGACAGACACAGGGACAGAGAGAATGGGAAAAATTGATTGACACAGGGACAGTGGGAATGGGAATCACTGACAGACACAGGGACAGAGAGAATGGGAATCACTGATAGACACAGGGACAGGGGGAATGGGAATCACTGACAGACACTGGGAGTGAGAGAGTGGGATTCACTGATAGACACAGGGACAGAGAGGATGGGAATCAATGACAGACACAGGGACAGAGAGAATGGGAAAAATTGATTGACACAGGGACAGTGGGAATGGGAATCACTGACAGACACAGGGACAGAGAGAATGGGAATCACTGATAGACACAGGGACAGGGGGAATGGGAAATCACTGACAGACACAATGACAGAGAGAATGGGAATCAGTGATAGACACAGGGACAGAGGGAATGGGAATCACTGACAGACACAGGGACAGAGGGAATGGGAATCATTGACAGACACAGGGACAGAGGGAATGGGAATCACTGATAGACACAGGAACTGAGAGAATGGAATCACCGATAGTCACAGGGACAGAGAGAATGGGAATCCATGACAGACACAGGGACAGAGGGAATGGGAATCACTGACAGACACAGGGATAGAGGGAATGGGAATCACTGAGAGACACAGGGACAGATGCAATTGGAATCACTGATAGATACAGGGAAAGAGAAAATGGGAATCACAGACAGACACAGGGACAGAGGGAAAGGAATCACTGATAGACACAGCGACAGAGGGAATGGGAATCACTGACAGACACTGGGAGAGAGAGAGTGGGATTCACTGATAGACACAGGGACAGAGAAAATGGGAATCACTGAAAGACACAGGGACAGAGGGAATGGGATTAACTGATAGATACAGAATGAGAGAGAATGGGAATCACTGATCGACTCAGGGACTGAGAGAATGGGGATCACTGACAGACACTGGGCCAGAGAGAATGGTAATCACTGTTAGACACAGGGACAGAGAGATTGGGAATCAGTGATAGACACTGGGACAGAGGGAATGGGAATCGCTGACAGACACAGGGACAGTGAGAATGGGAATCAATGACAGACACAGGGACATAGAGAATGGGAATCACTGAATGACACAGGGACAGAGAGAATGGGAATCACTGACAAACAAAGGACAGATGGAATGGGAATCAGTGAATGACACAGGGACAGAGGGAATGGGAATCGCTGACAGACACAGGGACAGAGAGAATGGGGATCAATGACAGACACAGGGACAGAGGGAATGGGAATCAATGATCGACACAGGGACAGAGGGAATGGGAATCACTGATAGAAACAGCAAAGGGAGAATGGGAATCACTGACAGACACAGGGACAGGGAATGGGAATCATTGATAGACACAGGGACAGAGAGAATGGGAATCAATGACAGACACAGGGAGAGAGGGTTTGGAATTCACTGACAGACACAGGGATAGAGGGAATGAGATTCACTTATAAACACAGGGACAGATTGAATGGGAATAACTGATAGACACAGGGACAGAGAGAATGGGAATCACTGATAGACACAGGGACAGTGAGAATGGGAATCACTGACAGACACAGGGACAGAGAAAATGGGAATCATTGATAGACACAGGGACAGAGGGAATGGGAATCACTGATAGACACAGGAACAGACAGAATGGGAATCACTGATAGACACAGGGACAGAGGGAATGGGAATCATGGATAGACACAGGGACAGACAGAATGGGAATCACTGATAGACACAGGGACAGAGGGAATGGGAATCACTGATCGAGACAGGGACAGAGGGAATGGGAATCACTGACAGACACAGGGACAGACAGAATGGGAATCACTGAAAGACACAGGGACAGAGCGAATGGGAATCACTGACAGACACAGGGACAGAGAGAATGGGAATCACAGATAGACACAGGGACAGGGAGAATGGGAATCACTGATAGACACAGGGACAGAGGGAATGGGAATCACTGATAGACACAGGGACAGACAGAATGGGAATCACTGACAGACACAGGGACAGAGAGAATGGGAATCACTGATAGTCACAGGGACAGCGGGAATGGGAATCACTGACAGACACAGGGAAAGACAGAATGGGAATCACTGATCGAGACAGGGACAGAGGGAATGGGAATCACTGACAGACACAGGGACAGACAGAATGGGAATAACTGAAAGACACAGGGACAGAGGGAATGGGAATCACTGATAGACACAGGGACAGTGAGAATGGGAATCACTGACAGACACAGGGACAGAGAGAATGGGAATCATTGATAGACACAGGGACAGATGCAATGGGAATCACTGACAGACACAGGGACAGAGAGAATGGGAATCATTGATAGACACAGGGACAGAGGGAATGGGAATCACTGATAGACACAGGAACAGACAGAATGGGAATCACTGATAGACACAGGGACAGAGGGAATGGGAATCACTGATAGACACAGGGACAGACAGAATGGGAATAACTGAAAGACACAGGGACAGAGGGAATGGGAATCACTGACAGGTACAGGGACAGAGGGAATGGGAATCACTTATAAGCACAGGGAATGACAGAATGGGAATCAATGACTGACACAGGGACAGAGGGAATGGGAATCACTGTTAGACACAGGGACAGAGGGAATGGGAATCAATGACAGACACAGGGACAGAGAGACTGGGAATCACTGACAGGCACAGGGACAGAGGGAATGGGAATCACTGATAGACACAGGGACAGAGGGAATGGGAATCATGGCTAGACACAGGGACATAGGGAATGGGAATCACTGATAGATTAAAGGAAAAGAGGGAATGGGAATCATGGCTAGACACAGGGACAGAGAGAATGGATATCACTGATAGACACGCGACAGAGGGAATGGGAATCACTGATAGAGACAGGGATAGAGAGAATGGGAATCACTGATGGACAGAGAGACAGAGGGAATGGAAATCACTGATAGAGACAGGGACTGAGAAAATTGGAATAACTGATAGACACAGGGACAGAAGGAATGGGAATCACTGACAGACACTGGGACAGAGAGAATGGGAATCACTGAGAGGCACAGGGACAGAGGGAATGCGAATCACTGATAGACAAAGGGACAGAGAGAATGGGAATCACTGACAGACATTGGGACAGAGAGAGTGGGAATCATTGATAGACACAGGGACAGAGGGAATGGGAATCACTGATAGACACAGGAACTGAGAGAATGGAATCACCGATAGTCACAGGGACAGAGAGAATGGGAATCACAGACAGACACAGGGACAGAGAGAATGGGAATCACTGACAGACATTGGGACAGAGAGAGTGGGAATCATTGATAGACACAGGGACAGAGGGAATGGGAATCACTGACAGACATTGGGACAGAGAGAGTGGGAATCATTGATAGACACAGGAACAGACAGAATGGGAATCACTGATAGACACAGGGACAGAGGGAATGGGAATCATGGATAGACACAGGGACAGACAGAATGGGAATCACTGATAGACACAGGGACAGAGGGAATGGGAATCACTGATCGAGACAGGGACAGAGGGAATGGGAATCACTGACAGACACAGGGACAGACAGAATGGGAATAACTGAAAGACACAGGGACAGAGCGAATGGGAATCACTGACAGACACAGGGACAGAGAGAATGGGAATCACAGATAGACACAGGGACAGGGAGAATGGGAATCACTGATAGACACAGGGACAGAGGGAATGGGAATCACTGATAGACACAGGGACAGACAGAATGGGAATCACTGACAGACACAGGGACAGAGAGAATGGGAATCACTGATAGTCACAGGGACAGCGGGAATGGGAATCACTGACAGACACAGGGAAAGACAGAATGGGAATCACTGATCGAGACAGGGACAGAGGGAATGGGAATCACTGACAGACACAGGGACAGACAGAATGGGAATAACTGAAAGACACAGGGACAGAGGGAATGGGAATCACTGATAGACACAGGGACAGTGAGAATGGGAATCACTGACAGACACAGGGACAGAGAGAATGGGAATCATTGATAGACACAGGGACAGATGCAATGGGAATCACTGACAGACACAGGGACAGAGAGAATGGGAATCATTGATAGACACAGGGACAGAGGGAATGGGAATCACTGATAGACACAGGAACAGACAGAATGGGAATCACTGATAGACACAGGGACAGAGGGAATGGGAATCACTGATAGACACAGGGACAGACAGAATGGGAATAACTGAAAGACACAGGGACAGAGGGAATGGGAATCACTGACAGGTACAGGGACAGAGGGAATGGGAATCACTTATAAGCACAGGGAATGACAGAATGGGAATCAATGACTGACACAGGGACAGAGGGAATGGGAATCACTGATAGACACAGGGACAGAGGGAATGGGAATCAATGACAGACACAGGGACAGAGAGACTGGGAATCACTGACAGGCACAGGGACAGAGGGAATGGGAATCACTGATAGACACAGGGACAGAGGGAATGGGAATCATGGCTAGACACAGGGACATAGGGAATGGGAATCACTGATAGATTAAAGGAAAAGAGGGAATGGGAATCATGGCTAGACACAGGGACAGAGAGAATGGATATCACTGATAGACACGCGACAGAGGGAATGGGAATCACTGATAGAGACAGGGATAGAGAGAATGGGAATCACTGATGGACAGAGAGACAGAGGGAATGGAAATCACTGATAGAGACAGGGACTGAGAAAATTGGAATAACTGATAGACACAGGGACAGAAGGAATGGGAATCACTGACAGACACTGGGACAGAGAGAATGGGAATCACTGAGAGGCACAGGGACAGAGGGAATGCGAATCACTGATAGACAAAGGGACAGAGGGATTGGGAATTACTGATAGACACAGGGACAGAGGGAATGGGAATCACAGACAGACACAGGGACAGAGAGAATGGGAATCACTGACAGACATTGGGACAGAGAGAGTGGGAATCATTGATAGACACAGGGACAGAGGGAATGGGAATCACTGACAGACATAGGGACAGACAGAATGGGAATCAATGACCGACACAGGAACAGAGGGAATGGGAATCACTGATAGACACAGGGACAGAGGGAATGGAAATCACTGATAGAAACAGGGAAAGGGAGAATGGGAATCACTCATAGACAGAGGGACAGACAGAATGGGAATCACTGATAGACACAGGGATAAAGGGAATGGGAATCAATGACAGACACAGGGACAGAGGGAATGGGAATCACTGATAGATGCAGGGAAAGAGAGAATGGGAATCACTGATAGACACAGGGACAGAGAGAATGGGAATCACTGACAGACACAGGGACAGAGGGAATGGGAATCAATGATCGACACAGGGATAGAGAGAATGGGAATTACTGATAGACACAGGGACTGGAGAATGGGAATCACTGACAGACACAGGGACAGAGAGAATGGGAATTATTTGACAGACACAGGGACAGAGAGAATGGGAATCGCTGATAGACACAGGGAAAGAGAGAATGTGAATCACAGATATACACAGCGACAGAGGGAATGGGAATCACAGACACATGCCGCGACAGAGGGAATGGGAATCACTGACAGACACATGGACAGACAGAATGGGAATCACAAAAAGACACAGGGACAGAGAGAATGGGAATCACTGATAGACACTGGGACAGAGGGAATGGGAATCACTGACAGATACAGGGACAGAGGGAATGGAATCACTGATAGACAGAGGTTTAAAGAAAGAATGGGAATCACTGATAGACACAGGGACAGGGAGAGTGGGAATCACTGATAGACACAGGGACAGAGAGAACGGGATTCACTGATAGACGCAGCGACAGATGAAATGGGAATCATTGATAGACACAGGGACAGAGTGAATGGGAATCAGTGACAGATACAACGACAGAGGGAATGGGAATCATTGATAGACACAGGGTCAGAGGGAATGGGAATCACTGATAGACACAGGGACAGAGGGAATGGGAATCAGTGATAGACACGGGGACAGACAGAATGGGAATCACTGATAGACACAGGGATAGAGAGAATGGGAATCACTGACAGACACTGGGACAGAGGGAATGGGAATCAGTGACTGACACAGGGACAGAGAGAATGGGAATCACTGACAGACACAGGGACAGAGGGAATGGGAATCAATGAGAGACACAGGGACAGAGAGAATGGGAATCACTGACAGACACAGGGACAGAGGGAATGGGAATCACTTGTAGACACAGGGACAGAGGGAATGGGAATCAATGACAGACACAGGGACAGAGGGATTGGGAATCACTTGTAGACACACGGACAGAGGGAATGCGAAACACTGACAGACACAGAGACAGAGGGAATGGGAATCACTTGTAGACACAGACAGAGGGAATGGGAATCAATGACAGACACAGGGACAGAGAGAATGGGAATCACTGATAGACACAGGGACAGAGGGAATGGGAATCACTGACAGACACAGGGACTGAGGGAATGGGATTGACTGATAGACACAGGGACAGGGAGAATGGGAATCACTGACCGACACAGGGAAAGAGGAAATGGAAATCAGTGATAGACACAGGGACAGCGAGAATGGGAATCACTGATGGACACAGGGACAGAGGGAATGGGAATCAGTGACAGACACAGGGACAGAGGGAATGGGAATCACTGATAGACACAGGAACAGTGGGAATGGGAATCACTGACAGACATAGGGACAGAGAGAATGGGAATCACTGATAGTCACAGGGACAGAGGGAATGGGAATCACTGACAGACACAGGGACTGAGGGAATGGGATTGACTGATAGACACATGGAAAGAGAGAATGGGAATCAATGATAGACACAGGGACAGAGGGAATGGGAATCACTGACAGACACAGGGACAGAGAGAATGGGAAACATTGATAGACTCAGGGACAGTGGGAATGGGAATCACTGACAGACACAGGGACAGAGAGAATGGGAATCACTGATCGACACAGGGACAGAGGGAATGCGAATCACTGACAGACACAGGGACTGAGGGAATGGGATTGACTGATAGACACATGGACAGAGGGAATGGGAATCACTGACAGATACAGGGACAGAGAGAATGGGAATCGTTGATAGACACAGGGTCAGAGGGAATGGGAATCACTGACAGACACAGGGACAGAGGGAATGGGAATCATTGATAGACACAGGGTCAGAGGGAATGGGAATCACTGACAGACACAGGGACAGAGGGAATGGGAATCAGGGACTGACACAGGGACAGGGAGAATGAGAATCATTGATAGACACAGGGACAGAGTGAATGGGAATCAGGGACAGATACAACGAAAGAGGGAATGGGAATCATGGCTAGACACAGGGACAGAGGGAATGGGAATCACTGATAGATTAAAGGAAAAGAGGGAATGGGAATCATGGCTAGACACAGGGACAGAGGGAATGGGAATCACTGATAGATTAAAGGAAAAGAGGGAATGGGAATCATGGCTAGACACAGGGACAGAGAGAGTGGGAATCACTGATAGACACAGGGACAGTGGGAATGGGAATCACTGACAGACATAGGGACAGAGAGAATGGGAATCACTGATAGACACAGGGACAGAGGGAATGGGAATCACTGACAGACACATGGACTGAGGGAATGGGATTGACTGATAGACACATGGAAAGAGAGAATGGGAATCAATGATAGACACCGGGACAGAGGGAATGGGAATCACTGACAGACACAGGGACAGAGAGAATGGGAAACATTGATAGACACAGGGACAGTGGGAATGGGAATCACTGACAGACACAGGGACAGAGAGAATGGGAATCACTGATCGACACAGGGACAGAGGGAATGCGAATCACTGACAGACACAGGGACTGAGGGAATGGGATTGACTGATAGACACATGGACAGAGGGAATGGGAATCACTGACAGATACAGGGACAGAGAGAATGGGAATCGTTGATAGACACAGGGTCAGAGGGAATGGGAATCACTGACAGACACAGGGACAGAGGGAATGGGAATCATTGATAGACACAGGGTCAGAGGGAATGGGAATCACTGACAGACACAGGGACAGAGGGAATGGGAATCAGGGACTGACACAGGGACAGGGAGAATGGGAATCACTGACAGAAACAGGGACAGAGGGAATAGGAATCAGTGACTGACACAAGCACAGAGAGAATGGGAATCATTGATAGACACAGGGACAGAGTGAATGGGAATCAGGGACAGATACAACGAAAGAGGGAATGGGAATCATGGCTAGACACAGGGACAGAGGGAATGGGAATCACTGATAGATTAAAGGAAAAGAGGGAATGGGAATCATGGCTAGACACAGGGACAGAGGGAATGGGAATCACTGACAGACACATGGACTGAGGGAATGGGATTGACTGATAGACACATGGAAAGAGAGAATGGGAATCAATGATAGACACAGGGACAGAGGGAATGGGAATCACTGATCGACACAGGGACAGAGGGAATGCGAATCACTGACAGACACAGGGACTGAGGGAATGGGATTGACTGATAGACACATGGACAGAGGGAATGGGAATCACTGACAGATACAGGGACAGAGAGAATGGGAAACATTGATAGACACAGGGACAGTGGGAATGGGAATCATGGCTAGACACAGGGACATAGGGAATGGGAATCACTGATAGATTAAAGGAAAAGAGGGAATGGGAATCATGGCTAGACACAGGGACAGAGAGAATGGAAATCACTGATAGACACGCGACAGAGGGAATGGGAATCACTGATAGAGACAGGGATAGAGAGAATGGGAATCACTGATGGACAGAGAGACAGAGGGAATGGAAATCACTGATAGAGACAGGGACTGAGAAAATTGGAATAACTGATAGACACAGGGACAGAAGGATTGGGAATCACTGACAGACACTGGGACAGAGAGAATGGGAATCACTGAGAGGCACAGGGACAGAGGGAATGCGAATCACTGATAGACAAAGGGACAGAGGGATTGGGAATTACTGATAGACACAGGGACAGAGGGAATGGGAATCACAGACAGACACAGGGACAGAGAGAATGGGAATCACTGACAGACATTGGGACAGAGAGAGTGGGAATCATTGATAGACACAGGGACAGAGGGAATGGGAATCACTGACAGACATAGGGACAGACAGAATGGGAATCAATGACCGACACAGGAACAGAGGGAATGGGAATCACTGATAGACACAGGGACAGAGGGAATGGAAATCACTGATAGAAACAGGGAAAGGGAGAATGGGAATCACTCATAGACAGAGGGACAGACAGAATGGGAATCACTGATAGACACAGGGATAAAGGGAATGGGAATCAATGACAGACACAGGGACAGAGGGAATGGGAATCACTGATAGATGCAGGGAAAGAGAGAATGGGAATCACTGATAGACACAGGGACAGAGAGAATGGGAATCACTGACAGACACAGGGACAGAGGGAATGGGAATCAATGATCGACACAGGGATAGAGAGAATGGGAATTACTGATAGACACAGGGACTGGAGAATGGGAATCACTGACAGACACAGGGACAGAGAGAATGGGAATTATTTGACAGACACAGGGACAGAGAGAATGGGAATCGCTGATAGACACAGGGACAGAGAGAATGGGAATCACTGATAGACACAGGGAAAGAGAGAATGTGAATCACAGATATACACAGCGACAGAGGGAATGGGAATCACAGACACATGCAGCGACAGAGGGAATGGGAATCACTGACAGACACATGGACAGACAGAATGGGAATCACTGATAGACACAGGGACAGAGAGAATGGGAATCACTGATAGACACTGGGACAGAGGGAATGGGAATCACTGACAGATACAGGGACAGAGGGAATGGAATCACTGATAGACACAGGTTTAAAGAAAGAATGGGAATCACTGATAGACACAGGGACAGGGAGAGTGGGAATCACTGATAGACACAGGGACAGAGAGAACGGGATTCACTGATAGACGCAGCGACAGATGAAATGGGAATCATTGATAGACACAGGGACAGAGTGAATGGGAATCAGTGACAGATACAACGACAGAGGGAATGGGAATCATTGATAGACACAGGGTCAGAGGGAATGGGAATCACTGACAGATACAACGTCAGAGGGAATGGGAATCATTGATAGACACAGGGACAGAGGGAATGGGAATCAGTGATAGACACGGGGACAGACAGAATGGGATTCACTGATAGACACAGGGATAGAGAGAATGGGAATCACTGACAGACACTGGGACAGAGGGAATGGGAATCAGTGACTGACACAGGGACAGAGAGAATGGGAATCAATGAGAGACACAGGGACAGAGAGAATGGGAATCACTGACAGACACAGGGACAGAGGGAATGGGAATCACTTGTAGACACAGGGACAGAGGGAATGGGAATCAATGACAGACACAGGGACAGAGGGATTGGGAATCACTTGTAGACACACGGACAGAGGGAATGCGAAACACTGACAGACACAGAGACAGAGGGAATGGGAATCACTTGTAGACACAGACAGAGGGAATGGGAATCAATGACAGACACAGGGACAGAGAGAATGGGAATCACTGATAGACACAGGGACAGAGGGAATGGGAATCACTGACAGACACAGGGACTGAGGGAATGGGATTGACTGATAGACACAGGGACAGGGAGAATGGGAATCACTGACCGACACAGGGAAAGAGGAAATGGAAATCAGTGATAGACACAGGGACAGCGAGAATGGGAATCACTGATGGACACAGGGACAGAGGGAATGGGAATCAGTGACAGACACAGGGACAGAGGGAATGGGAATCACTGATAGACACAGGAACAGTGGGAATGGGAATCACTGACAGACATAGGGACAGAGAGAATGGGAATCACTGATAGTCACAGGGACAGAGGGAATGGGAATCACTGACAGACACAGGGACTGAGGGAATGGGATTGACTGATAGACACATGGAAAGAGAGAATGGGAATCAATGATAGACACAGGGACAGAGGGAATGGGAATCACTGACAGACACAGGGACAGAGAGAATGGGAAACATTGATAGACTCAGGGACAGTGGGAATGGGAATCACTGACAGACACAGGGACAGAGAGAATGGGAATCACTGATCGACACAGGGACAGAGGGAATGCGAATCACTGACAGACACAGGGACTGAGGGAATGGGATTGACTGATAGACACATGGACAGAGGGAATGGGAATCACTGACAGATACAGGGACAGAGAGAATGGGAATCGTTGATAGACACAGGGTCAGAGGGAATGGGAATCACTGACAGACACAGGGACAGAGGGAATGGGAATCATTGATAGACACAGGGTCAGAGGGAATGGGAATCACTGACAGACACAGGGACAGAGGGAATGGGAATCAGGGACTGACACAGGGACAGGGAGAATGGGAATCACTGACAGAAACAGGGACAGAGGGAATGGGAATCAGTGACTGACACAAGCACAGAGAGAATGGGAATCATTGATAGACACAGGGACAGAGTGAATGGGAATCAGGGACAGATACAACGAAAGAGGGAATGGGAATCATGGCTAGACACAGGGACAGAGGGAATGGGAATCACTGATAGATTAAAGGAAAAGAGGGAATGGGAATCATGGCTAGACACAGGGACAGAGGGAATGGGAATCACTGATAGATTAAAGGAAAAGAGGGAATGGGAATCATGGCTAGACACAGGGACAGAGAGAGTGGGAATCACTGATAGACACAGGGACAGTGGGAATGGGAATCACTGACAGACATAGGGACAGAGAGAATGGGAATCACTGATAGACACAGGGACAGAGGGAATGGGAATCACTGACAGACACATGGACTGAGGGAATGGGATTGACTGATAGACACATGGAAAGAGAGAATGGGAATCAATGATAGACACCGGGACAGAGGGAATGGGAATCACTGACAGACACAGGGACAGAGAGAATGGGAAACATTGATAGACACAGGGACAGTGGGAATGGGAATCACTGACAGACACAGGGACAGAGAGAATGGGAATCACTGATAGACACATGGACAGAGGGAATGGGAATCACTGACAGATACAGGGACAGAGAGAATGGGAATCAGTGATAGACACAGGGACAGAGGGAATGGGAATCACTGACAGACACAGGGACAGAGGGAATGGGAATCATTGACAGACACAGGGACAGCGGGAATGGGAATCACTGATAGACACAGGAACTGAGAGAATGGAATCACCGATAGTCACAGGGACAGAGAGAATGGGAATCCATGACAGACACAGGGACAGAGGGAATGGGAATCACTGACAGACACAGGGATAGAGGGAATGGGAATCACTGAGAGACACAGGGACAGATGCAATTGGAATCACTGATAGATACAGGGAAAGAGAAAATGGGAATCACAGACAGACACAGGGACAGAGGGAAAGGAATCACTGATAGACATAGCGACAGAGGGAATGGGAATCACTGACAGACACTGGGAGAGAGAGAGTGGGATTCACTGATAGACACAGGGACAGAGAGGATGGGAATCACTGACAGACACGGGGACATTGGGAATGGGAATCACGGCTAGAGAAAGGGACAGAGAGAGTGGGAATCACTGATAGACACAGGGACAGAGAAAATGGGAATCACTGAAAGACACAGGGATAGAGGGAATGGGAATTACTGATAGATACAGAATGAGAGAGAATGGGAATCACTGATCGACTCAGGGACTGAGAGAATGGGGATCACTGACAGACACTGGGCCAGAGAGAATGGGAATCACTGATAGACACAGGGACAGCCAGAATGGGAATCAGTGATAGACACTGGGACAGAGGGAATGGGAATCGCTGACAGACACAGGGACAGTGAGAATGGGAATCACTGAATGACACAGGGACAGAGAGAATGGGAATCACTGAATGACACAGGGACAGAGAGAATGGGAATCACTGAATGACACAGGGACAGAGAGAATGGGAATCACTGACAAACAAAGGGACAGATGGAATGGGAATCAGTGAATGACACAGGGACAGAGGGAATGGGAATCGCTGACAGACACAGGGACAGAGAGAATGGGAATCAATGACAGACACAGGGACAGAGGGAATGGGAATCAATGATCGACACAGGGACAGAGGGAATGGGAATCACTGATAGAAACAGCAAAGGGAGAATGGGAATCACTGACAGACACAGGGACAGAGGGAATGGGAATCATTGATAGACACAGGGACAGAGAGAATGGGAATCAATGACAGACACAGGGAGAGAGGGTTTGGAATTCACTGACAGACTCAGGGATAGAGGGAATGGGATCCACTTATAAACACAGGGACAGATCGAATGGGAAAAACTGATAGACACAGGGACAGAGAGAATGGGAATCACTGATAGACACAGGGACAGTGAGAATGGGAATCACTGACAGACACAGGGACAGAGAGAATGGGAATCATTGATAGACACAGGGACAGAGGGAATGGGAATCACTGATAGACACAGGAACAGACAGAATGGGAATCACTGATTGACGCAGCGACAGATGAAATGGGAATCATTGATAGACACAGGGACAGAGTGAATGGGAATCAGTGACAGTTACAACGATAGAGGGAATGGGAATCATTGATAGACACAGGGTCAGAGGGAATGGGAATCACTGACAGACACAGGGACAGAGGGAATGGGAATCATTGATAGACAAAGGGTCAGAGGGAATGGGAATCACTGACAGACACAGGGACAGAGGGAATGGGAATCACTGATAGACACAGGGACAGGGAGAATGGGAATCACTGACAGACACAGGGACAGAGGGAATGGGAATCAGTGACTGACACAAGCACAGAGAGAATGGGAATCATTGATAGACACAGGGACAGAGTGAATGGGAATCAGGGACAGATACAACGAAAGAGGGAATGGGAATCATTGATAGACACAGGGTCAGAGGGAATGGGAATCACTGATAGACACAGGGATCGAGAGAATGGGAATCACTGACAGACACTGGGACAGAGAGAATGGGAAACACTGACAGACACAGGGACAGAGGGAATGGGAATCAGTGACTGACACAGGGACAGAGAAAATAGGAATCATTGATAGACACAGCGACAGAGGGAATGGGAATCACTGACAGACACTGGGAGAGAGAGTGTGGGAATCACTGATAGACACAGGGACAGAGGGAATGGGAATCACGGATAGAGAAAGGGACAGAGAGAGTGGGAATCACTGAAAGACACAGGGACAGAGGGAATGGGAATTACTGATAGATACAGAATGAGAGAGAATGGGAATCACTGATCGACTCAGGGACTGAGAGAATGGGGATCACTGACAGACACTGGGCCAGAGAGAATGGGAATCACTGATAGACACAGGGGCAGAAGGAATGGCTATCACTGACAGATACTGGGCCAGAGAGAATGGGAATCACTGATAGAAACAGGGACAGAGAGATTGGGAATCAGTGATAGACTCAGGGACAAAGGAGAATGGGAATCACTGATAGACAGGACAGAGGGAATGGGAAACACGGATAGCGAAAGGGACAGAGAGAGTGGGAATCACTGAAAGACACAGGGACAGAGTGAATGGGAATCAGTGACTGACACAGGGACAGAGAGAATAGGAATCATTGATAGACACAGCGACAGAGGGAATGGGAATCACTGACAGACACAGGGACAGAGAGAATAGGAATCATTGATAGACACAGCGTCAGAGGGAATGGGAATCACTGACAGACACTGGGAGAGAGAGTGTGGGAATCACTGACAGACACGGGGACCTTGGGAATGGGAATCACGGATAGAGAAAGGGACAGAGAGAGTGGGAATCACTGAAAGACACAGGGATAGAGGGAATGGGAATTACTGATAGATACAGAATGAGAGAGAATGGGAAACACTGATCGACTCAGGGACTGAGAGAATGGGGATCACTGACAGACACTGGGCCAGAGAGAATGGGAATCACTGATAGACACAGGGACAGAGAGATTGGGAATCAGTGATAGACTCAGGGACAAAGGAGAATGGGAAACACTGATAGACACAGGGACAGAGGGAATGGGAATCGCTGACAGACACAGGGACAGAGAGAATGGGAATCAATGACAGACACAGGGACAGAGAGAATGGGAATCACTGATAGACACAGGGACAGAGGGAATGGGAATCACTGAATGACACAGGGACAGAGAGAATGGGAATCACTGACAGACACAGGGACAGATGGAATGGGAATTACTGAATGACACAGGGACAGAGGGAATGGGAATCGCTGACAGACACAGGGACAGGGGGAATGGGAATCAATGATCGACACAGGGACAGAGGGAATGGGAACCACTGATAGAAACAGCAAAGGGAGAATGGGAATCACTGACAGACACAGGGACAGAGAGAATGGGAAATGTTGATAGACACAGGGACAGAGAGAATGGGAATCAATGACAGACACAGGGAGAGAGGGATTGGAATTCACTGACAGACACAGGGATAGAGGGAATGGGATTCACTGATAGACACAGGAACAGACAGAATGGGAATCACTGATAGACACCGGGAGAAAGAGAATGGGAATCACTGATGGACACAGGGACAGAGAGAATGGGAATCATTGATCGACACAGGGACAGAGTGAATGGGAATCACGAACAGATACAGGGACAGAGGGAATGGGAATCACTGATAGACACAGGGAAAGAGAGAATCGGAATCACTGACAGACACAGGGACAGAGGGAATGGGAATCGCTGACAGACACAGCGACAGAGGGAATAGGAATCACTGACAGTCACATGGACAGACAGTATGGGAATCAAAGATAGACACAGGGACAGAGAGAATGGGAATCACTGATCGACTCAGGGACTGAGAGAATGGGGATCACTGACAGACACTGGGCCAGAGAGAATGGGAATCACTGATAGACACAGGGACAGAGAGATTGGGAATCAGTGATAGACTCAGGGACAAAGGAGAATGGGAATCACTGATAGACAGGACAGAGGGAATGGGAATCACAGATAGAGAAAGGGACAGAGAGAGTGGGAATCACTGAAAGACACAGGGACAGAGGGAATGGGAATCAGTGACTGACACCGGGACAGAGAGAATAGGAATCATTGATAGACACAGCGACAGAGGGAATGGGAATCACTGACAGACACAGGGACAGAGAGAATGGGAATCACTGACAGACACAGGGACAGATGGAATGGGAATTACTGAATGACACAGGGACAGAGCGAATGGGAATCGCTGACAGACACAGGGACAGGGGGAATGGGAATCAATGATCGACACAGGGACAGAGGGAATGGGAACCACTGATAGAAACAGCAAAGGGAGAATGGGAATCACTGACAGACACAGGGACAGAGAGAATGGGAAATGTTGATAGACACAGGGACAGAGAGAATGGGAATCAATGACAGACACAGGGAGAGAGGGATTGGAATTCACTGACAGACACAGGGATAGAGGGAATGGGATTCACTTATAAACACAGGAACAGATGAAATGGGAATAACAGATAGACACAGGGACAGAGAGAATGGGAATCACTGATAGACACAGGGACAGAGTGAATGGGAATCACTGACAGACACTGGGACAGAGAGAATGGGAATCACTGACAGACACAGGGACAGTGGGAATGGAAATCACTGATAGACACAGGAACAGACAGAATGGGAATCACTGATAGACACCGGGAGAGAGAGAATGGGAATCACTGATGGACACAGGGACAGAGAGAATGGGAATCATTGATCGACACAGGGACAGAGTGAATGGGAATCACGAACAGATACAGGGACAGAGGGAATGGGAATCACTGATAGACACAGGGAAAGAGAGAATCGGAATCACTGACAGACACAGGGACAGAGGGAATGGGAATCGCTGACAGACACAGCGACAGAGGGAATAGGAATCACTGACAGTCACATGGACAGACAGTATGGGAATCAAAGATAGACACAGGGACAGAGAGAATGGGAATCACTGATCGACTCAGGGACTGAGAGAATGGGGATCACTGACAGACACTGGGCCAGAGAGAATGGGAATCACTGATAGACACAGGGACAGAGTGATTGGGAATCAGTGATAGACTCAGGGACAAAGGAGAATGGGAATCACTGATAGACAGGACAGAGGGAATGGGAATCACGGATAGAGAAAGGGACAGAGAGAGTGGGAATCACTGAAAGACACAGGGACAGAGGGAATGGGAATCAGTGACTGACACAGGGACAGAGAGAATACGAATCACTGACAGACACAGGGACAGAGGGATTGGGAATCAGTGACAGACACAGGGACAGAGAGAATGGGAATCATTGATAGACACAGGGACAGAGTGAATGGGAATCACTGACAGACACAGGGACAGAGATAATGGGAATCACTGACTGACACAGGGACAGAGGGAATGGGAATCACTGATAGACACAGTGACAGAGGGAATAGGAATCACTGATAGACACAGGGACCGAGAGATTGGGTATCAATGACAGATACAGGGACAGAGGGAATGGGAATCATTGATAGACACAGGGACCGAGAGATTTGGTATCAATGACAGATACAGGGACAGAGGGAATGGGAATCATTGAAAGACACAGGGACTAAGTGAATGGGAATCACTGACAGACACAGGGACAGAGAGAATGGGAATCAATGACAGACACAGGGACAGTGGGAATGGGAATAATTGATAGACACAGGGACAGAGTGAATGGGAACAACTGACAGACACTGGGACAGAGAGAATGGGAATCAAAGACAGATACAGGGACAGAGGAAATGGGAATCATTGATAGACACAGGGACAGAAATAATGGGAATAACTGAAAGACACTGCGACAGAGTGAATGGGAATCACTGACAGATACAGGGACAGAGGGAATGGGAATCACTGATAGACACAGGGACAGAGTGAATGGGAATCACTGACAGACACTGGGACAGAGAGAATGGGAATCACTGATAGACACAGGGACAGAGTGAATGGGAATCACTGACAGACACTGGGACAGAGAGAATGGGAATCACTGATAGACACGGGGACCGAGAGATTGGGAATCAATGACAGACACAGGGACAGAGTTAATAGGAATCTCTGACAGACACAGGGACAGAGGGAATGGAAATCACTGACAGACACAGGGACAGAGGGAATGGGAATTACTGATAGATACAGAATGAGAGAGAATGGGAATCACTGATCGACTCAGGGACTGAGAGAATGGGGATCACTGACAGACACTGGGCCAGAGAGAATGGGAAACACTGATAGACACAGGGACAGAGAGATTGGGAATCAGTGATAGACTCAGGGACAAAGGAGAATGGGAATCACTGATAGACAGGACAGAGGGAATGGGAATCACGGATAGAGAAAGGGACAGAGAGAGTGGGAATCACTGAAAGACACAGGGACAGAGGGAATGGGAATCAGTGACTGACACAGGGACAGAGAGAATAGGAATCATTGATAGACACAGCGACAGAGGGAATGGGAATCACTGACAGACACAGGGACAGAGAGAATAGGAATCATTGATAGACACAGCGACAGAGGGAATGGGAATCACTGACAGACACTGGGAGAGAGAGTGTGGGAATCACTGACAGACACAGGGACATTGGGAATGGGAATCACAGATAGAGAAAGGGACAGAGAGAGTGGGAATCACTGAAAAACACAGGGACAGAGGGAATGGGAATTACTGATCGACTCAGGGACTGAGAGAATGGGGATCACTGACAGACACTGGGCCAGAGAGAATGGGAATCACTGATAGACACAGGGACAGAGAGATTGGGAATCAGTGATAGACTCAGGGACTGAGAGAATGGGGATCACTGACAGACACTGGGCCAGAGAGAATGGGAATCACTGATAGACACAGGGACAGAGAGATTGGGAATCAGTGATAGACTCAGGGACAAAGGAGAATGGGAATCACTGATAGACACAGGGACAGAGGGAATGGGAATCGCTGACAGACACAGGGACAGAGAGAATGGGAATCAATGACAGACACAGGGACAGAGTGAATGGGAATCACTGATAGACACAGGGACAGAGGGAATGGGAATCACTGAATGACACAGGGACAGAGAGAATGGGAATCACTGACAGACACAGGGACAGATGGAATGGGAATCACTGAATGACACAGGGACAGAGGGAATGGGAATCGCTGACAGACACAGGGACAGGGGGAATGGGAATCAATGATCGACACAGGGACAGAGGGAATTGGGAGTCACTGATAGAAACAGCAAAGGGAGAATAGGAATCACTGACAGACACAGGGACAGAGAGAATGGGAATCATTGATAGACACAGGGACAGAGAGAATGGGAATCAATGACAGACACAGGGAGAGAGGGATTGGAATTCACTGACAGACACAGGGATAGAGGGAATGGGATTCACTTATAAACACAGGAACAGATGGAATGGGAATAACAGATAGACACAGGGACAGAGAGAATGGGAATCACTGACAGACACTGGGACAGAGAGAATGGGAATCACTGACAGACACAGGGACAGAGAGAATGGGAATCACTGATCGACTCAGGGACTGAGAGAATGGGGATCACTGACAGACACTGGGCCAGAGAGAATGGGAATCACTGATAGACACAGGGACAGAGAGATTGGGAATCACTGATCGACTCAGGGACTGAGAGAATGGGGATCACTGACAGACACTGGGCCAGAGAGAATGGGAATCACTGATAGACACAGGGACAGAGAGATTGGGAATCAGTGATAGACTCAGGGACAAAGGAGAATGGGAATCACTGATAGACAGGACAGAGGGAATGGGAATCACAGATAGAGAAAGGGACAGAGAGAGTGGGAATCACTGAATGACACAGGGACAGAGAGAATGGGAATCACTGACAGACACAGGGACAGATGGAATGGGAATTACTGAATGACACAGGGACAGAGGGAATGGGAATCGCTGACAGACACAGGGACAGGGGGAATGGGAATCAATGATCGACACAGGGACAGAGGGAATGGGAACCACTGATAGAAACAGCAAAGGGAGAATGGGAATCACTGACAGACACAGGGACAGAGAGAATGGGAAATGTTGATAGACACAGGGACAGAGAGAATGGGAATCAATGACAGACACAGGGAGAGAGGGATTGGAATTCACTGACAGACACAGGGATAGAGGGAATGGGATTCACTGATAGACACAGGAACAGACAGAATGGGAATCACTGATAGACACCGGGAGAAAGAGAATGGGAATCACTGATGGACACAGGGACAGAGAGAATGGGAATCATTGATCGACACAGGGACAGAGTGAATGGGAATCACGAACAGATACAGGGACAGAGGGAATGGGAATCACTGATAGACACAGGGAAAGAGAGAATCGGAATCACTGACAGACACAGGGACAGAGGGAATGGGAATCGCTGACAGACACAGCGACAGAGGGAATAGGAATCACTGACAGTCACATGGACAGACAGTATGGGAATCAAAGATAGACACAGGGACAGAGAGAATGGGAATCACTGATCGACTCAGGGACTGAGAGAATGGGGATCACTGACAGACACTGGGCCAGAGAGAATGGGAATCACTGATAGACACAGGGACAGAGAGATTGGGAATCAGTGATAGACTCAGGGACAAAGGAGAATGGGAATCACTGATAGACAGGACAGAGGGAATGGGAATCACAGATAGAGAAAGGGACAGAGAGAGTGGGAATCACTGAAAGACACAGGGACAGAGGGAATGGGAATCAGTGACTGACACCGGGACAGAGAGAATAGGAATCATTGATAGACACAGCGACAGAGGGAATGGGAATCACTGACAGACACAGGGACAGAGAGAATGGGAATCACTGACAGACACAGGGACAGATGGAATGGGAATTACTGAATGACACAGGGACAGAGCGAATGGGAATCGCTGACAGACACAGGGACAGGGGGAATGGGAATCAATGATCGACACAGGGACAGAGGGAATGGGAACCACTGATAGAAACAGCAAAGGGAGAATGGGAATCACTGACAGACACAGGGACAGAGAGAATGGGAAATGTTGATAGACACAGGGACAGAGAGAATGGGAATCAATGACAGACACAGGGAGAGAGGGATTGGAATTCACTGACAGACACAGGGATAGAGGGAATGGGATTCACTTATAAACACAGGAACAGATGAAATGGGAATAACAGATAGACACAGGGACAGAGAGAATGGGAATCACTGATAGACACAGGGACAGAGTGAATGGGAATCACTGACAGACACTGGGACAGAGAGAATGGGAATCACTGACAGACACAGGGACAGTGGGAATGGAAATCACTGATAGACACAGGAACAGACAGAATGGGAATCACTGATAGACACCGGGAGAGAGAGAATGGGAATCACTGATGGACACAGGGACAGAGAGAATGGGAATCATTGATCGACACAGGGACAGAGTGAATGGGAATCACGAACAGATACAGGGACAGAGGGAATGGGAATCACTGATAGACACAGGGAAAGAGAGAATCGGAATCACTGACAGACACAGGGACAGAGGGAATGGGAATCGCTGACAGACACAGCGACAGAGGGAATAGGAATCACTGACAGTCACATGGACAGACAGTATGGGAATCAAAGATAGACACAGGGACAGAGAGAATGGGAATCACTGATCGACTCAGGGACTGAGAGAATGGGGATCACTGACAGACACTGGGCCAGAGAGAATGGGAATCACTGATAGACACAGGGACAGAGTGATTGGGAATCAGTGATAGACTCAGGGACAAAGGAGAATGGGAATCACTGATAGACAGGACAGAGGGAATGGGAATCACGGATAGAGAAAGGGACAGAGAGAGTGGGAATCACTGAAAGACACAGGGACAGAGGGAATGGGAATCAGTGACTGACACAGGGACAGAGAGAATACGAATCACTGACAGACACAGGGACAGAGGGATTGGGAATCAGTGACAGACACAGGGACAGAGAGAATGGGAATCATTGATAGACACAGGGACAGAGTGAATGGGAATCACTGACAGACACAGGGACAGAGATAATGGGAATCACTGACTGACACAGGGACAGAGGGAATGGGAATCACTGATAGACACAGTGACAGAGGGAATAGGAATCACTGATAGACACAGGGACCGAGAGATTGGGTATCAATGACAGATACAGGGACAGAGGGAATGGGAATCATTGATAGACACAGGGACCGAGAGATTTGGTATCAATGACAGATACAGGGACAGAGGGAATGGGAATCATTGAAAGACACAGGGACTAAGTGAATGGGAATCACTGACAGACACAGGGACAGAGAGAATGGGAATCAATGACAGACACAGGGACAGTGGGAATGGGAATAATTGATAGACACAGGGACAGAGTGAATGGGAACAACTGACAGACACTGGGACAGAGAGAATGGGAATCAAAGACAGATACAGGGACAGAGGAAATGGGAATCATTGATAGACACAGGGACAGAAATAATGGGAATAACTGAAAGACACTGCGACAGAGTGAATGGGAATCACTGACAGATACAGGGACAGAGGGAATGGGAATCACTGATAGACACAGGGACAGAGTGAATGGGAATCACTGACAGACACTGGGACAGAGAGAATGGGAATCACTGATAGACACAGGGACAGAGTGAATGGGAATCACTGACAGACACTGGGACAGAGAGAATGGGAATCACTGATAGACACGGGGACCGAGAGATTGGGAATCAATGACAGACACAGGGACAGAGTTAATAGGAATCTCTGACAGACACAGGGACAGAGGGAATGGAAATCACTGACAGACACAGGGACAGAGGGAATGGGAATTACTGATAGATACAGAATGAGAGAGAATGGGAATCACTGATCGACTCAGGGACTGAGAGAATGGGGATCACTGACAGACACTGGGCCAGAGAGAATGGGAAACACTGATAGACACAGGGACAGAGAGATTGGGAATCAGTGATAGACTCAGGGACAAAGGAGAATGGGAATCACTGATAGACAGGACAGAGGGAATGGGAATCACGGATAGAGAAAGGGACAGAGAGAGTGGGAATCACTGAAAGACACAGGGACAGAGGGAATGGGAATCAGTGACTGACACAGGGACAGAGAGAATAGGAATCATTGATAGACACAGCGACAGAGGGAATGGGAATCACTGACAGACACAGGGACAGAGAGAATAGGAATCATTGATAGACACAGCGACAGAGGGAATGGGAATCACTGACAGACACTGGGAGAGAGAGTGTGGGAATCACTGACAGACACAGGGACATTGGGAATGGGAATCACAGATAGAGAAAGGGACAGAGAGAGTGGGAATCACTGAAAAACACAGGGACAGAGGGAATGGGAATTACTGATCGACTCAGGGACTGAGAGAATGGGGATCACTGACAGACACTGGGCCAGAGAGAATGGGAATCACTGATAGACACAGGGACAGAGAGATTGGGAATCAGTGATAGACTCAGGGACTGAGAGAATGGGGATCACTGACAGACACTGGGCCAGAGAGAATGGGAATCACTGATAGACACAGGGACAGAGAGATTGGGAATCAGTGATAGACTCAGGGACAAAGGAGAATGGGAATCACTGATAGACACAGGGACAGAGGGAATGGGAATCGCTGACAGACACAGGGACAGAGAGAATGGGAATCAATGACAGACACAGGGACAGAGTGAATGGGAATCACTGATAGACACAGGGACAGAGGGAATGGGAATCACTGAATGACACAGGGACAGAGAGAATGGGAATCACTGACAGACACAGGGACAGATGGAATGGGAATCACTGAATGACACAGGGACAGAGGGAATGGGAATCGCTGACAGACACAGGGACAGGGGGAATGGGAATCAATGATCGACACAGGGACAGAGGGAATTGGGAGTCACTGATAGAAACAGCAAAGGGAGAATAGGAATCACTGACAGACACAGGGACAGAGAGAATGGGAATCATTGATAGACACAGGGACAGAGAGAATGGGAATCAATGACAGACACAGGGAGAGAGGGATTGGAATTCACTGACAGACACAGGGATAGAGGGAATGGGATTCACTTATAAACACAGGAACAGATGGAATGGGAATAACAGATAGACACAGGGACAGAGAGAATGGGAATCACTGACAGACACTGGGACAGAGAGAATGGGAATCACTGACAGACACAGGGACAGAGAGAATGGGAATCACTGATCGACTCAGGGACTGAGAGAATGGGGATCACTGACAGACACTGGGCCAGAGAGAATGGGAATCACTGATAGACACAGGGACAGAGAGATTGGGAATCACTGATCGACTCAGGGACTGAGAGAATGGGGATCACTGACAGACACTGGGCCAGAGAGAATGGGAATCACTGATAGACACAGGGACAGAGAGATTGGGAATCAGTGATAGACTCAGGGACAAAGGAGAATGGGAATCACTGATAGACAGGACAGAGGGAATGGGAATCACAGATAGAGAAAGGGACAGAGAGAGTGGGAATCACTGAAAGACACAGGGACAGAGGGAATGGGAATCAGTGACTGACACCGGGACAGAGAGAATAGGAATCATTGATAGACACAGCGACAGAGGGAATGGGAATCACTGACAGACACAGGGACAGAGAGAATGGGAATCACTGACAGACACAGGGACAGATGGAATGGGAATTACTGAATGACACAGGGACAGAGCGAATGGGAATCGCTGACAGACACAGGGACAGGGGGAATGGGAATCAATGATCGACACAGGGACAGAGGGAATGGGAACCACTGATAGAAACAGCAAAGGGAGAATGGGAATCACTGACAGACACAGGGACAGAGAGAATGGGAAATGTTGATAGACACAGGGACAGAGAGAATGGGAATCAATGACAGACACAGGGAGAGAGGGATTGGAATTCACTGACAGACACAGGGATAGAGGGAATGGGATTCACTTATAAACACAGGAACAGATGAAATGGGAATAACAGATAGACACAGGGACAGAGAGAATGGGAATCACTGATAGACACAGGGACAGAGTGAATGGGAATCACTGACAGACACTGGGACAGAGAGAATGGGAATCACTGACAGACACAGGGACAGTGGGAATGGAAATCACTGATAGACACAGGAACAGACAGAATGGGAATCACTGATAGACACCGGGAGAGAGAGAATGGGAATCACTGATGGACACAGGGACAGAGAGAATGGGAATCATTGATCGACACAGGGACAGAGTGAATGGGAATCACGAACAGATACAGGGACAGAGGGAATGGGAATCACTGATAGACACAGGGAAAGAGAGAATCGGAATCACTGACAGACACAGGGACAGAGGGAATGGGAATCGCTGACAGACACAGCGACAGAGGGAATAGGAATCACTGACAGTCACATGGACAGACAGTATGGGAATCAAAGATAGACACAGGGACAGAGAGAATGGGAATCACTGATCGACTCAGGGACTGAGAGAATGGGGATCACTGACAGACACTGGGCCAGAGAGAATGGGAATCACTGATAGACACAGGGACAGAGTGATTGGGAATCAGTGATAGACTCAGGGACAAAGGAGAATGGGAATCACTGATAGACAGGACAGAGGGAATGGGAATCACGGATAGAGAAAGGGACAGAGAGAGTGGGAATCACTGAAAGACACAGGGACAGAGGGAATGGGAATCAGTGACTGACACAGGGACAGAGAGAATACGAATCACTGACAGACACAGGGACAGAGGGATTGGGAATCAGTGACAGACACAGGGACAGAGAGAATGGGAATCATTGATAGACACAGGGACAGAGTGAATGGGAATCACTGACAGACACAGGGACAGAGATAATGGGAATCACTGACTGACACAGGGACAGAGGGAATGGGAATCACTGATAGACACAGTGACAGAGGGAATAGGAATCACTGATAGACACAGGGACCGAGAGATTGGGTATCAATGACAGATACAGGGACAGAGGGAATGGGAATCATTGATAGACACAGGGACCGAGAGATTTGGTATCAATGACAGATACAGGGACAGAGGGAATGGGAATCATTGAAAGACACAGGGACTAAGTGAATGGGAATCACTGACAGACACAGGGACAGAGAGAATGGGAATCAATGACAGACACAGGGACAGTGGGAATGGGAATAATTGATAGACACAGGGACAGAGTGAATGGGAACAACTGACAGACACTGGGACAGAGAGAATGGGAATCAAAGACAGATACAGGGACAGAGGAAATGGGAATCATTGATAGACACAGGGACAGAAATAATGGGAATAACTGAAAGACACTGCGACAGAGTGAATGGGAATCACTGACAGATACAGGGACAGAGGGAATGGGAATCACTGATAGACACAGGGACAGAGTGAATGGGAATCACTGACAGACACTGGGACAGAGAGAATGGGAATCACTGACAGACACTGGGACAGAGAGAATGGGAATCACTGATAGACAGGACAGAGGGAATGGGAATCACAGATAGAGAAAGGGACAGAGAGAGTGGGAATCACTGAAAGACACAGGGACAGAGGGAATGGGAATCAGTGACTGACACCGGGACAGAGAGAATAGGAATCATTGATAGACACAGCGACAGAGGGAATGGGAATCACTGACAGACACAGGGACAGAGAGAATGGGAATCACTGACAGACACAGGGACAGATGGAATGGGAATTACTGAATGACACAGGGACAGAGCGAATGGGAATCGCTGACAGACACAGGGACAGGGGGAATGGGAATCAATGATCGACACAGGGACAGAGGGAATGGGAACCACTGATAGAAACAGCAAAGGGAGAATGGGAATCACTGACAGACACAGGGACAGAGAGAATGGGAAATGTTGATAGACACAGGGACAGAGAGAATGGGAATCAATGACAGACACAGGGAGAGAGGGATTGGAATTCACTGACAGACACTGGGACAGAGAGAATGGGAATCACTGACAGACACAGGGACAGTGGGAATGGAAATCACTGATAGACACAGGAACAGACAGAATGGGAATCACTGATAGACACCGGGAGAGAGAGAATGGGAATCACTGATGGACACAGGGACAGAGAGAATGGGAATCATTGATCGACACAGGGACAGAGTGAATGGGAATCACGAACAGATACAGGGACAGAGGGAATGGGAATCACTGATAGACACAGGGAAAGAGAGAATCGGAATCACTGACAGACACAGGGACAGAGGGAATGGGAATCGCTGACAGACACAGCGACAGAGGGAATAGGAATCACTGACAGTCACATGGACAGACAGTATGGGAATCAAAGATAGACACAGGGACAGAGAGAATGGGAATCACTGATCGACTCAGGGACTGAGAGAATGGGGATCACTGACAGACACTGGGCCAGAGAGAATGGGAATCACTGATAGACACAGGGACAGAGTGATTGGGAATCAGTGATAGACTCAGGGACAAAGGAGAATGGGAATCACTGATAGACAGGACAGAGGGAATGGGAATCACGGATAGAGAAAGGGACAGAGAGAGTGGGAATCACTGAAAGACACAGGGACAGAGGGAATGGGAATCAGTGACTGACACAGGGACAGAGAGAATACGAATCACTGACAGACACAGGGACAGAGGGATTGGGAATCAGTGACAGACACAGGGACAGAGAGAATGGGAATCATTGATAGACACAGGGACAGAGTGAATGGGAATCACTGACAGACACAGGGACAGAGATAATGGGAATCACTGACTGACACAGGGACAGAGGGAATGGGAATCACTGATAGACACAGTGACAGAGGGAATAGGAATCACTGATAGACACAGGGACCGAGAGATTGGGTATCAATGACAGATACAGGGACAGAGGGAATGGGAATCATTGATAGACACAGGGACCGAGAGATTTGGTATCAATGACAGATACAGGGACAGAGGGAATGGGAATCATTGAAAGACACAGGGACTAAGTGAATGGGAATCACTGACAGACACAGGGACAGAGAGAATGGGAATCAATGACAGACACAGGGACAGTGGGAATGGGAATAATTGATAGACACAGGGACAGAGTGAATGGGAACAACTGACAGACACTGGGACAGAGAGAATGGGAATCAAAGACAGATACAGGGACAGAGGAAATGGGAATCATTGATAGACACAGGGACAGAAATAATGGGAATAACTGAAAGACACTGCGACAGAGTGAATGGGAATCACTGACAGATACAGGGACAGAGGGAATGGGAATCACTGATAGACACAGGGACAGAGTGAATGGGAATCACTGACAGACACTGGGACAGAGAGAATGGGAATCACTGACAGACACTGGGACAGAGAGAATGGGAATCACTGATAGACACGGGGACCGAGAGATTGGGAATCAATGACAGACACAGGGACAGAGTTAATAGGAATCTCTGACAGACACAGGGACAGAGGGAATGGAAATCACTGACAGACACAGGGACAGAGGGAATGGGAATTACTGATAGATACAGAATGAGAGAGAATGGGAATCACTGATCGACTCAGGGACTGAGAGAATGGGGATCACTGACAGACACTGGGCCAGAGAGAATGGGAATCACTGATAGACACAGGGACAGAGAGATTGGGAATCAGTGATAGACTCAGGGACAAAGGAGAATGGGAATCACTGATAGACAGGACAGAGGGAATGGGAATCACGGATAGAGAAAGGGACAGAGAGAGTGGGAATCACTGAAAGACACAGGGACAGAGGGAATGGGAATCAGTGACTGACACAGGGACAGAGAGAATAGGAATCATTGATAGACACAGCGACAGAGGGAATGGGAATCACTGACAGACACAGGGACAGAGAGAATAGGAATCATTGATAGACACAGCGACAGAGGGAATGGGAATCACTGACAGACACTGGGAGAGAGAGTGTGGGAATCACTGACAGACACAGGGACATTGGGAATGGGAATCACAGATAGAGAAAGGGACAGAGAGAGTGGGAATCACTGAAAAACACAGGGACAGAGGGAATGGGAATTACTGATCGACTCAGGGACTGAGAGAATGGGGATCACTGACAGACACTGGGCCAGAGAGAATGGGAATCACTGATAGACACAGGGACAGAGAGATTGGGAATCAGTGATAGACTCAGGGACTGAGAGAATGGGGATCACTGACAGACACTGGGCCAGAGAGAATGGGAATCACTGATAGACACAGGGACAGAGAGATTGGGAATCAGTGATAGACTCAGGGACAAAGGAGAATGGGAATCACTGATAGACACAGGGACAGAGGGAATGGGAATCGCTGACAGACACAGGGACAGAGAGAATGGGAATCAATGACAGACACAGGGACAGAGTGAATGGGAATCACTGATAGACACAGGGACAGAGGGAATGGGAATCACTGAATGACACAGGGACAGAGAGAATGGGAATCACTGACAGACACAGGGACAGATGGAATGGGAATCACTGAATGACACAGGGACAGAGGGAATGGGAATCGCTGACAGACACAGGGACAGGGGGAATGGGAATCAATGATCGACACAGGGACAGAGGGAATTGGGAGTCACTGATAGAAACAGCAAAGGGAGAATAGGAATCACTGACAGACACAGGGACAGAGAGAATGGGAATCATTGATAGACACAGGGACAGAGAGAATGGGAATCAATGACAGACACAGGGAGAGAGGGATTGGAATTCACTGACAGACACAGGGATAGAGGGAATGGGATTCACTTATAAACACAGGAACAGATGGAATGGGAATAACAGATAGACACAGGGACAGAGAGAATGGGAATCACTGATAGACACTGGGACAGAGAGAATGGGAATCACTGACAGACACAGGGACAGAGAGAATGGGAATCACTGATCGACTCAGGGACTGAGAGAATGGGGATCACTGACAGACACTGGGCCAGAGAGAATGGGAATCACTGATAGACACAGGGACAGAGAGATTGGGAATCACTGATCGACTCAGGGACTGAGAGAATGGGGATCACTGACAGACACTGGGCCAGAGAGAATGGGAATCACTGATAGACACAGGGACAGAGAGATTGGGAATCAGTGATAGACTCAGGGACAAAGGAGAATGGGAATCACTGATAGACAGGACAGAGGGAATGGGAATCACAGATAGAGAAAGGGACAGAGAGAGTGGGAATCACTGAAAGACACAGGGACAGAGGGAATGGGAATCAGTGACTGACACCGGGACAGAGAGAATAGGAATCATTGATAGACACAGCGACAGAGGGAATGGGAATCACTGACAGACACAGGGACAGAGAGAATAGGAATCATTGATAGACACAGCGACAGAGGGAATGGGAATCACTGACAGACACTGGGACAGAGAGAATGGGAATCATTGATAGACACAGGGACAGTGGGAATGGGAATCACTGATAGACACAGGAACAGACAGAATGTGAATCACTGATAGACACCGGGACAGAGAGAATGGGAATCATTGATCGACACAGGGACAGAGTGAATGGGAATCACGAACAGATACAGCGACTGAGGGAATGGGAATCACTGATAGACACAGGGAAAGAGAGAATGGGAATCACTGACAGACACAGGGACAGAGGGAATGGGAATCGCTGACAGACACAGCGACAGAGGGAATGGGAATCACAGACACACACAGCGACAGAGGGAATAGGAATCACTGACAGACACATGGACAGACAGTATGGGAATCACTGACAGACACAGGGACAGAGAGAATGGGAATCACTGACAGACACAGGGACAGAGGGATTGGGAATCAGTGACAGACACAGGGACAGAGAGAATGGGAATCATTGATAGACACAGGGACAGAGTGAATGGGAATCACTGACAGACACAGGGACAGAGATAATGGGAATCACTGACTGACACAGGGACAGAGGGAGTGGGAATCACTGATAGACACAGCGACAGAGCGAATAGGAATCACTGATAGACACAGGGACCGAGAGATTGGGTATCAATGACAGATACAGGGACAGAGGGAATGGGAATCATTGATAGACACAGGGACAGAGTGAATGGGAATCACTGACAGACACAGGGACAGAGATAATGGGAATCACTGACTGACACAGGGACAGAGGGAGTGGGAATCACTGATAGACACAGCGACAGAGCGAATAGGAATCACTGATAGACACAGGGACCGAGAGATTGGGTATCAATGACAGATACAGGGACAGAGGGAATGGGAATCACTGATAGACACAGGGACCGAGAGATTGGGTATCAATGACAGATACAGGGACAGAGGGAATGGGAATCATTGATAGACACAGGGACCGAGAGATTTGGTATCAATGACAGATACAGGGACAGAGGGAATGGGAATCATTGAAAGACACAGGGACTAAGTGAATGGGAATCACTGACAGACACAGGGACAGAGAGAATGGGAATCAATGACAGACACAGGGACAGTGGGAATGGGAATAATTGATAGACACAGGGACAGAGTGAATGGGAACAACTGACAGACACTGGGACAGAGAGAATGGGAATCAAAGACAGATACAGGGACACAGGGAATGGGACTCATTGATAGACACAGGGACAGAGTTAATGGGAATAACTGAAAGACACTGCGACAGAGTGAATGGGAATCACTGATAGACACAGGAACAGACAGAATGTGAATCACTGATAGACACCGGGACAGAGAGAATGGGAATCACTGACAGATACAGGGACAGAGGGAATGGGAATCACTGATAGAAACAGGGACTGAGTGAATGGGAATCACTGACAGACACTGGGACAGAGAGAATGGGAATCACTGATAGACACAGGGACAGAGTGAATGGGAATCACTGACAGACACTGGGACAGAGAGAATGGGAATCACTGATAGACACGGGGATCGAGAGATTGGGAATCAATGACAGACACAGGGACAGAGTTAATAGGAATCTCTGACAGACACGGACAGAGGGAATGGAAATCACTGACAGACACAGGGACAGAGGGAATGGGAATCACTGATAGACACAGGGACAGAGAGATTGGGAATCACTGATAGACACAGGGACAGGGATAATGGGAATTACTGACTGACGCAGGGACAGAGGGAATGGGAATCACTGATAGACACAGGGACAGGGATAATGGGAATTACTGACTGACGCAGGGACAGAGGGAATGGGAATCACTGATAGACACAGGGACAGAGAGAATGGGAATCATTGATCGACAAAGGGACAGAGTGAATGGGAATCACGAACAGATACAGCGACTGAGGGAATGGGAATCACTGATAGACACAGGGAAAGAGAGAATGGGAATCACTGACAGACACAGGGACAGAGGGAATGGGAATCGCTGACAGACACAGCGACAGAGGGAATGGGAATCACAGACACACACAGCGACAGAGGGAATAGGAATCACTGACAGACACATGGACAGACAGTATGGGAATCACTGACAGACACAGGGACAGAGAGAATGGGAATCACTGACAGACACAGGGACAGAGGGATTGGGAATCAGTGACAGACACAGGGACAGAGAGAATGGGAATCATTGATAGACACAGGGACAGAGTGAATGGGAATCACTGACAGACACAGGGACAGAGATAATGGGAATCACTGACTGACACAGGGACAGAGGGAGTGGGAATCACTGATAGACACAGCGACAGAGCGAATAGGAATCACTGATAGACACAGGGACCGAGAGATTGGGTATCAATGACAGATACAGGGACAGAGGGAATGGGAATCATTGATAGACACAGGGACCGAGAGATTTGGTATCAATGACAGATACAGGGACAGAGGGAATGGGAATCATTGAAAGACACAGGGACTAAGTGAATGGGAATCACTGACAGACACAGGGACAGAGAGAATGGGAATCAATGACAGACACAGGGACAGTGGGAATGGGAATAATTGATAGACACAGGGACAGAGTGAATGGGAACAACTGACAGACACTGGGACAGAGAGAATGGGAATCAAAGACAGATACAGGGACACAGGGAATGGGACTCATTGATAGACACAGGGACAGAGTTAATGGGAATAACTGAAAGACACTGCGACAGAGTGAATGGGAATCACTGATAGACACAGGAACAGACAGAATGTGAATCACTGATAGACACCGGGACAGAGAGAATGGGAATCACTGACAGATACAGGGACAGAGGGAATGGGAATCACTGATAGAAACAGGGACTGAGTGAATGGGAATCACTGACAGACACTGGGACAGAGAGAATGGGAATCACTGATAGACACAGGGACAGAGTGAATGGGAATCACTGACAGACACTGGGACAGAGAGAATGGGAATCACTGATAGACACGGGGATCGAGAGATTGGGAAACAATGACAGACACAGGGACAGAGTTAATAGGAATCTCTGACAGACACAGGGACAGAGGGAATGGAAATCACTGACAGACACAGGGACAGAGGGAATGGGAATCACTGATAGACACAGGGACAGAGAGATTGGGAATCACTGATAGACACAGGGACAGGGATAATGGGAATTACTGACTGACGCAGGGACAGAGGGAATGGGAATCACTGATAGACACAGGGACAGGGATAATGGGAATTACTGACTGACACAGGGACAGAGTGAATGGGAATCACTGATAGACACAGGGACAGGGAGAATGGGAATCACTGACAGACACAGGGACAGAGGAATGGGAATCACTGATAGACACCGTGACAGAGGGAATGGGAATCACTGACAGACACAGGGACCGAGAGACTGGGAATCAGTGATAGACACAGGGACAGAGGAAACAGGAATCACTGATAGACACAGGGACAGAGAGAATGGGAATCACTGATAGACACCGGGACAGAGGGAATGGAATTCACTGACAGACACAGGGTCCGAGAGACTGTGAATCAGTGATAGACACAGGGACAGAGGAAATGGGAATCACGGATTGATACAGGGACAGAGGGAATGGGAATCATTGACAGGCATAGGGTGAGAGGGAATGGGAATTACTGACAGGCACAGCGATAGAGGGAATGGGAATCACTGACTAACACAGAGAAGGAGAAAATTGGAATCACTGATAGACACAGGGACAGAGGGAATGGAACTCGCGGACAGACACAGGGACGGAGGGAAATGGGAATCACTGAGAGATACAGGGACAGAGGGACTGGGAATCACTCACAGACACAGGGGCAGAGAGAATGGGTATCACTGATAGACACCGGGACAGAGGGAATTGGAATCACTGATAGACACAGAGACAGAGGGAATGGGAATCACTGATAGACACAGGGACAGAGGGAATGGGAATCACTGATAGACACAGGGACAGAGGGAATTGGAATCACTGATAGACACAGGGACAGAGGGAATGGGAATCACTGATAGACACAGGGACAGAGGGAATGGAAATCAGTGATAGACACAGGGACAGAGGGAATTGGAATCACTGATAGACACAGAGACAGAGGGAATGGGAATCACTGATAGACAGAGGATCAGAGGGAATGGGAATCACTGACTAACACAGAGAAAGAGAAAATGTGAATCACTGATTGACACAGGGATAGAGGGAATGGGAATCGCTGACAGACACAGGGACAGAGGGAATGGGAATCACTCACAGACACAGGGACAGAGGGAATGGGAATCAATGATAGACACAGAAACAGAGGGAATGGGAATCACTGATAGACACAGGGACAGAGAGAATGGGAATCACTGACAGACACAGGGACAGAGGGAATGGGAATCACTGATAGACACAGGGACAGAGTGAATGGGAATCTCTCACTGACACAGGGACAGAGGGAATGGGAATCACTGATAGACAGAGAGACAGAGGGAATGGGAATCACTGATAGACACAGGGACAGAGGGAATGGGAATCACTCACAGACAAAGGGACAGAGGGAATGGGAATCACTGATAGACACAGAGACATAGGGAATGGGAATCACTGACAGACACAGGGACAGAGAGAATGGGAATCACTGATAGACACAGGGACAGAGGGAATTGGAATCACTGAGAGACACAGAGACAGAGGGATTGGGAATCACTGATAGACACAGGGACAGAGGGAATGGGAATCACTGATAGACACAGGGACAGAGGGAACTGGAATCACTGATAGACACAGGGACAGAGGGAATGGGAATCACTGATAGACACAGGGACAGAGGGAATGGGAATCACTGATAGACACCGTGACAGAGGGAATGGGAATCACTGACAGACACAGGGACCGAGAGACTGGAAATCAGTGATAGACACAGGGACAGAGGGAATGGGAATCACTGACAGACACAGGGACCGAGAGATGGGAATCAGTGATAGACACTGGGACAGAGGAAACAGGAATCACTGATAGACACAGGGACAGAGAGAATGGGAATCACTGATAGACACCGGGACAGAGGGAATGGGAATCACTGACAGACACAGGGTCCGAGAGACTGGGAATCAGTGATAGACACAGGGACAGAGGAAATGGGAATCACTGATTGATACAGGGACAGAGGGAATGGGAATCACTGACAGGCACAGGGTTAGAGGGAATGGGAATCACTGACAGGCACAGCGATAGAGGGAATGGGAATCACTGACTAACACAGAGAAGGAGAAAATTGGAATCACTGATAGACACAGGGACAGAGGGAATGGAACTCGCGGACAGACACAGGAACGGAGGGAAATGGGAATCACTGAGAGATACAGGGACAGAGGGAATGGGAATCACTCACAGACACAGGGACAGAGAGAATGGGTATCACTGATAGACACAGGGACAGAGGGAATTGGAATCACTGATAGACACAGAGACAGAGGCAATGGGAATCACTGATAGACACAGGGACAGAGGGAATGGGAATCACTGATAGACACAGAGACAGAGGGAATGGGAATCACTGATAGACACTGGGACAGAGGGAATGGGAATCACTGATAGACACCGGGACAGAGGGAATGGGAATCACTGACAGACACAGGGACAGAGAGACTGGGAATCAGTGATAGACACAGGGACAGAGGAAATGGGAATGAATGATTGACACAGGGACAGATGGAATGGGAATCACTGACAGACATAGGGATAGAGGAAATGGGAATCACTGATAGACACAGGGACGGAGTGAATGGGAATCACTGATAGACACCGGGACAGAGGGAATGGGAATCACTGACAGACACAGGGACAGAGAGACTGGGAATCAGTGATAGACACAGGGACAGAGGAAATGGGAATGAATGATTGACACAGGGACAGATGGAATGGGAATCTCTGACAGACATAGGGATAGAGGGAATGGGAATCACTGACAGACACAGAGAAAGAGAAAAAGGGAATCACTGATAGACACAGGGACAGAGGGAATGGGAATCGCGGACAGACACAGGGACGGAGGGAATGGGAATCACTGATAGATACAGGGACAGAGAGACTGGGAATCAGTTATAGACACAGGGACAGAGGGAATGGGAATCACTGACAGACACAGGGACAGAGAGAATGGGAATCACTGACAGACACAGGGACAGAGAGAATGGGAATCATTGATTGACACAGCGACTGCGAGAATGGGAATCACTGACAGGCACAGGGACAGAGAGAATGGGAATCACTGATTGACACAGGGAAAGAGAGAATGGGAATCACTGACAGACACGGGGACACCGGGAATGGGAATCAGTGATAGACACCGGGACAGAGAGAATGGGAATCACTGACAGACACAGGGACAGAGAGAATGGGAATCACTGATTGACACCGGGACAGAGGGAATTGGAATCACTGACAGACACAGGGACAGAGAGAATGGGAATCACTGATAGACACAGGGACAGAGTTAATGGGAATCACTCACAGACACAGGGAGTGAGAGAATGGGAATCACCGATAGATACAGGGACAGAGGGAATGGGAATCACTGATAGACACAGGGACAGAGAGAATGGGAATCACTGATAGACACAGGGACAGAGAGAATGGGAATCACTGACAGGCACAGGGACAGAGAGAATGGGAATTACTGATAGACACAGAGACAGAGAGAATGGGAATCACTGATAGACACAGGGACAGAGAGAATGGGAATCACTGACAGGCATAGAATGGGAATTACTGATTGACACAGGGAAAGAGAGAATGGGAATCACTGACAGACACAGGGACACAGGGAATGGGAATCACTGATCGACACAGAGACAGAGGGAATGGGAATCACTGACAGACACAGGGAAAGAGAGAATGGGAATCCCTGATAGACACAGGGACAGAGGAAATGGGAATCTCTCACTGACACAGGTATAGAGGGATTGGGTATCACTGATGACATAAGGAATGGGAATCACTGACAGACACTGGGACCGAGAGACTGGGAATCAGTGATAGATGCAGGGACAGAGGGAATGGGTATCACTGACAGACACAGGGACCGAGAGACTGGGAATCAGTGATAGACACAGGGACAGAGGAAATGGGAATCACTGATAGACACAGGGACGGAGAGAATGGGAATCACTGATAGACACCGGGACAGAGGGAATGGGAATCACTGACAGACACAGGGACAGAGAGACTGGGAATCAGTGATAGACACAGGGACAGAGGAAATGGGAATGAATGATTGACACAGGGACAGAGGGAATGGGAATCACTGACAGACACAGGGATAGAGGGAATGGGAATCACTGACAGACACAGAGAAAGAGAAAAAGGGAATCATTGATAGACACAGGGACAGAGGGAATGGGAATCGCGGACAGACACAGGGATGGAGGGAATGGGAATCACTGATAGATACAGGGACAGAGGGAATGGGAATCACTTACAGACACAGGGACCGAGAGACTGGGAATCAGTGATAGACACAGAGACAGAGGGAATGGGAATCACTGATTGACACAGGGACAGAGGGAATGGGAATCACTGATAGACACAGGGACAGAGGGAATGGGAATCTCTCACTGACACAGGGACAGAGGGAATGGGTATCACTGATAGACACCGGGACAGAGGGAATGGGAATCACTGACAGACACAGGGACATAGAGAATGGGAATCACTGATAGACCCAGGGACAGAGGAAATGGGAATCACTGATTGACACAGGGACAGAGGGAATGGGAATCACTGATAGACACAGGGACAGATGGAGTGGGAATCACTGATAGACACGGGGACAGAGGGAATGGGAATCACTGTTAGACTCAGGGACAGAGGGAATGGGAATCACTGATAGATACATGGACAGAGAGAATGGTAATCACTGACATACTCAGGGACAGAGAGAATTGGAATCACTGACAGACGCAGGGTCAGAGGGAATGTGAATCACTGATAGACACATGACAGAGGGAATGGGAATCACTGATAGACACAGGGACAGCGAGAATGGGAATCACTGACTGACACAGGGACAGAGAGACTGGGAATCACTGACAGACACGGGGACACCGGGAATGGGAATCAGTGATAGACACCGGGACAGAGAGAATGGGAATCACTGACAGACACAGGGACAGAGAGAATGGGAATCACTGATTGACACCGGGACAGAGGGAATGGGAATCACTGACAGACACAGGGACAGAGAGAATGGGAATCACTGATAGACACAGGGACAGAGTTAATGGGAATCACTCACAGACACAGGGAGAGAGAGAGAATGGGAATCACCGATAGATACAGGGACAGAGGGAATGGGACTCATTGATAGACACAGGGACAGAGTTAATGGGAATAACTGAAAGACACTGCGACAGAGTGAATGGGAATCACTGATAGACACAGGAACAGACAGAATGTGAATCACTGATAGACACCGGGACAGAGAGAATGGGAATCACTGACAGATACAGGGACAGAGGGAATGGGAATCACTGATAGAAACAGGGACTGAGTGAATGGGAATCACTGACAGACACTGGGACAGAGAGAATGGGAATCACTGATAGACACAGGGACAGAGTGAATGGGAATCACTGATAGACACAGAGACAGAGGGAATGGGAATCACTGATAGACACAGGGACAGAGGGAATGGGAATCACTGATAGACACAGGGACAGAGGGAATTGGAATCACTGATAGACACAGAGACAGAGGGAATGGGAATCACTGATAGACACAGGGACAGAGGGAATGGAAATCAGTGATAGACACAGGGACAGAGGGAATTGGAATCACTGATAGACACAGAGACAGAGGGAATGGGAATCACTGATAGACAGAGGATCAGAGGGAATGGGAATCACTGACTAACACAGAGAAAGAGAAAATGTGAATCACTGATTGACACAGGGATAGAGGGAATGGGAATCGCTGACAGACACAGGGACAGAGGGAATGGGAATCACTCACAGACACAGGGACAGAGGGAATGGGAATCAATGATAGACACAGAAACAGAGGGAATGGGAATCACTGATAGACACAGGGACAGAGAGAATGGGAATCACTGACAGACACAGGGACAGAGGGAATGGGAATCACTGATAGACACAGGGACAGAGTGAATGGGAATCTCTCACTGACACAGGGACAGAGAGAATGGGAATCACTGATAGACAGAGAGACAGAGGGAATGGGAATCACTGATAGACACAGGGACAGAGGGAATGGGAATCACTCACAGACAAAGGGACAGAGGGAATGGGAATCACTGATAGACACAGAGACATAGGGAATGGGAATCACTGATAGACACAGGGACAGAGAGAATGGGAATCACTGACAGACACAGGGACAGAGAGAATGGGAATCACTGATAGACACAGGGACAGAGGGAATTGGAATCACTGAGAGACACAGAGACAGAGGGATTGGGAATCACTGATAGACACAGGGACAGAGGGAATGGGAATCACTGATAGACACAGGGACAGAGGGAACTGGAATCACTGATAGACACAGGGACAGAGGGAATGGGAATCACTGATAGACACCGTGACAGAGGGAATGGGAATCACTGACAGACACAGGGACCGAGAGACTGGAAATCAGTGATAGACACAGGGACAGAGGGAATGGGAATCACTGACAGACACAGGGACCGAGAGATGGGAATCAGTGATAGACACTGGGACAGAGGAAACAGGAATCACTGATAGACACAGGGACAGTGAGAATGGGAATCACTGATAGACACCGGGACAGAGGGAATGGGAATCACTGACAGACACAGGGTCCGAGAGACTGGGAATCAGTGATAGACACAGGGACAGAGGAAATGGGAATCACTGATTGATACAGGGACAGAGGGAATGGGAATCACTGACAGGCACAGGGTTAGAGGGAATGGGAATCACTGACAGGCACAGCGATAGAGGGAATGGGAATCACTGACTAACACAGAGAAGGAGAAAATTGGAATCACTGATAGACACAGGGACAGAGGGAATGGAACTCGCGGACAGACACAGGAACGGAGGGAAATGGGAATCACTGAGAGATACAGGGACAGAGGGAATGGGAATCACTCACAGACACAGGGACAGAGAGAATGGGTATCACTGATAGACACCGGGACAGAGGGAATTGGAATCACTGATAGACACAGAGACAGAGGCAATGGGAATCACTGATAGACACAGGGACAGAGGGAATGGGAATCACTGATAGACACAGAGACAGAGGGAATGGGAATCACTGATAGACACTGGGACAGAGGGAATGGGAATCACTGATAGACACCGGGACAGAGGGAATGGGAATCACTGACAGACACAGGGACAGAGAGACTGGGAATCAGTGATAGACACAGGGACAGAGGAAATGGGAATGAATGATTGACACAGGGACAGATGGAATGGGAATCACTGACAGACATAGGGATAGAGGAAATGGGAATCACTGATAGACACAGGGACGGAGTGAATGGGAATCACTGATAGACACCGGGACAGAGGGAATGGGAATCACTGACAGACACAGGGACAGAGAGACTGGGAATCAGTGATAGACACAGGGACAGAGGAAATGGGAATGAATGATTGACACAGGGACAGATGGAATGGGAATCTCTGACAGACATAGGGATAGAGGGAATGGGAATCACTGACAGACACAGAGAAAGAGAAAAAGGGAATCACTGATAGACACAGGGACAGAGGGAATGGGAATCGCGGACAGACACAGGGACGGAGGGAATGGGAATCACTGATAGATACAGGGACAGAGAGACTGGGAATCAGTTATAGACACAGGGACAGAGGGAATGGGAATCACTGACAGACACAGGGACAGAGAGAATGGGAATCACTGACAGACACAGGGACAGAGAGAATGGGAATCATTGATTGACACAGCGACTGCGAGAATGGGAATCACTGACAGGCACAGGGACAGAGAGAATGGGAATCACTGATTGACACAGGGAAAGAGAGAATGGGAATCACTGACAGACACGGGGACACCGGGAATGGGAATCAGTGATAGACACCGGGACAGAGAGAATGGGAATCACTGACAGACACAGGGACAGAGAGAATGGGAATCACTGATTGACACCGGGACAGAGGGAATGGGAATCACTGACAGACACAGGGACAGAGAGAATGGGAATCACTGATAGACACAGGGACAGAGTTAATGGGAATCACTCACAGACACAGGGAGAGAGAGAATGGGAATCACCGATAGATACAGGGACAGAGGGAATGGGAATCACTGATAGACACAGGGACAGAGAGAATGGGAATCACTGATAGACACAGGGACAGAGAGAATGGGAATCACTGACAGGCACAGGGACAGAGAGAATGGGAATTACTGATTGACACAGGGAAAGAGAGAATGGGAATCACTGACAGGCATAGAATGGGAATTACTGATTGACACAGGGAAAGAGAGAATGGGAATCACTGACAGACACAGGGACACAGGGAATGGGAATCACTGATCGACACAGAGACAGAGGGAATGGGAATCACTGACAGACACAGGGAAAGAGAGAATGGGAATCCCTGATAGACACAGGGACAGAGGAAATGGGAATCTCTCACTGACACAGGTATAGAGGGATTGGGTATCACTGATGACATAAGGAATGGGAATCACTGACAGACACTGGGACCGAGAGACTGGGAATCAGTGATAGATGCAGGGACAGAGGGAATGGGTATCACTGACAGACACAGGGACCGAGAGACTGGGAATCAGTGATAGACACAGGGACAGAGGAAATGTGAATCACTGATAGACACAGGGACGGAGAGAATGGGAATCACTGATAGACACCGGGACAGAGGGAATGGGAATCACTGACAGACACAGGGACAGAGAGACTGGGAATCAGTGATAGACACAGGGACTGAGGAAATGGGAATGAATGATTGACACAGGGACAGAGGGAATGGGAATCACTGACAGACACAGGGATAGAGGGAATGGGAATCACTGACAGACACAGAGAAAGAGAAAAAGGGAATCATTGATAGACACAGGGACAGAGGGAATGGGAATCGCGGACAGACACAGGGACGGAGGGAATGGGAATCACTGATAGATACAGGGACAGAGGGAATGGGAATCACTTACAGACACAGGGACCGAGAGACTGGGAATCAGTGATAGACACAGAGACAGAGGGAATGGGAATCACTGATTGACACAGGGACAGAGGGAATGGGAATCACTGATAGACACAGGGACAGAGGGAATGGGAATCTCTCACTGACACAGGGACAGAGGGAATGGGTATCACTGATAGACACCGGGACAGAGGGAATGGGAATCACTGACAGACACAGGGACAGAGAGAATGGGAATCACTGATAGACCCAGGGACAGAGGAAATGGGAATCACTGATTGACACAGGGACAGAGGGAATGGGAATCACTGATAGACACAGGGACAGATGGAGTGGGAATCACTGATAGACACGGGGACAGAGGGAATGGGAATCACTGTTAGAATCAGGGACAGAGGGAATGGGAATCACTGATAGATACATGGACAGAGAGAATGGTAATCACTGACATACTCAGGGACAGAGAGAATTGGAATCACTGACAGACACAGGGTCAGAGGGAATGTGAATCACTGATAGACACATGACAGAGGGAATGGGAATCACTGATAGACACAGGGACAGCGAGAATGGGAATCACTGACTGACACAGGGACAGAGAGACTGGGAATCACTGACAGACACGGGGACACCGGGAATGGGAATCAGTGATAGACACCGGGACAGAGAGAATGGGAATCACTGACAGACACAGGGACAGAGAGAATGGGAATCACTGATAGATACAGGGACAGAGGGAATGGGAATCACTTACAGACACAGGGACCGAGAGACTGGGAATCAGTGATAGACACAGAGACAGAGGGAATGGGAATCACTGATTGACACAGGGACAGAGGGAATGGGAATCACTGATAGACACAGGGACAGAGGGAATGGGAATCTCTCACTGACACAGGGACAGAGGGAATGGGTATCACTGATAGACACCAGGACAGAGGGAATGGGAATCACTGACAGACACAGGGACAGAGAGAATGGGAATCACTGATAGACCCAGGGACAGAGGAAATGGGAATCACTGACAGACACAGGGACAGAGAGAATGGGAATCACTGATAGACACAGGGACAGAGTTAATGGGAATCACTCACAGACACAGGGAGAGAGAGATTGGGAATCACCGATAGATACAGGGACAGAGGGAATGGGAATCACTGATAGACACAGGGACAGAGAGAATGGGAATCACTGATAGACACAGGGACAGAGAGAATGGGAATCACTGACAGGCACAGGGACAGTGAGAATGGGAATTACTGATAGACACAGAGACAGAGAGAATGGGAATCACTGATAGACACAGGGACAGAGAGAATGGGAATCACTGACAGGCATAGGGACAGAGAGAATGGGAATTACTGATTGACACAGGGAAAGAGAGAATGGGAATCACTGACAGACACAGAGACAGAGGGAATGGGAATCACTGACAGACACAGGGAAAGAGAGAATGGGAATCCCTGATAGACACAGGGACAGAGGAAATGGGAATCTCTCACTGACACAGGGATAGAGGGATTGGGTATCACTGATAGACACCATGACATAAGGAATGGGAATCACTGACAGACACTGGGACCGAGAGACTGGGAATCAGTGATAGATGCAGGGACAGAGGGAATGGGAATCACTGACAGACACAGGGACCGAGAGACTGGGAATCAGTGATAGACACAGGGACAGAGAGAATGGGAATCACTGATAGACACAGGGACAGATGGAATGGGAATCACTGACAGACACTGGGACCGAAGGAATGGGAATTACGGATAGACACTGCGACAGCAGGAACGGGAATCACTGACAGACACAGGGACAGAGAGAATGGGAATCACTGACAGACACAGGGACAGAGGGATTGGGAATCAGTGACAGACACAGGGACAGAGAGAATGGGAATCATTGATAGACACAGGGACAGAGTGAATGGGAATCACTGACAGACACAGGGACAGAGATAATGGGAATCACTGACTGACACAGGGACAGAGGGAGTGGGAATCACTGATAGACACAGCGACAGAGCGAATAGGAATCACTGATAGACACAGGGACCGAGAGATTGGGTATCAATGACAGATACAGGGACAGAGGGAATGGGAATCATTGATAGACACAGGGACCGAGAGATTTGGTATCAATGACAGATACAGGGAAAGAGAGAATGGGAATCATTGAAAGACACAGGGACTAAGTGAATGGGAATCACTGACAGACACAGGGACAGAGAGAATGGGAATCAATGACAGACACAGGGACAGTGGGAATGGGAATAATTGATAGACACAGGGACAGAGTGAATGGGAACAACTGACAGACACTGGGACAGAGAGAATGGGAATCAAAGACAGATACAGGGACAGAGGGAATGGGACTCATTGATAGACACAGGGACAGAGTTAATGGGAATAACTGAAAGACACTGCGACAGAGTGAATGGGAATCACTGATAGACACAGGAACAGACAGAATGTGAATCACTGATAGACACCGGGACAGAGAGAATGGGAATCACTGACAGATACAGGGACAGAGGGAATGGGAATCACTGATAGAAACAGGGACTGAGTGAATGGGAATCACTGACAGACACTGGAACAGAGAGAATGGGAATCACTGATAGACACAGGGACAGAGTGAATGGGAATCACTGACAGACACTGGGACAGAGAGAATGGGAATCACTGATAGACACGGGGATCGAGAGATTGGGAATCAATGACAGACACAGGGACAGAGTTAATAGGAATCTCTGACAGACACAGGGTCAGAGGGAATGGGAATCACTGATAGACACAGGGACAGAGAGATTGGGAATCACTGATAGACACAGGGACAGGGATAATGGGAATTACTGACTGACGCAGGGACAGAGGGAATGGGAATCACTGATAGACACAGGGACAGGGATAATGGGAATTACTGACTGACACAGGGACAGAGTGAATGGGAATCACTGATAGACACAGGGACAGGGAGAATGGGAATCACTGACAGACACAGGGACAGAGGAATGGGAATCACTGATAGACACCGTGACAGAGGGAATGGGAATCACTGACAGACACAGGGACCGAGAGACTGGGAATCAGTGATAGACACAGGGACAGAGGAAACAGGAATCACTGATAGACACAGGGACAGAGAGAATGGGAATCACTGATAGACACCGGGACAGAGGGAATGGAATTCACTGACAGACACAGGGTCCGAGAGACTGTGAATCAGTGATAGACACAGGGACAGAGGAAATGGGAATCACGGATTGATACAGGGACAGAGGGAATGGGAATCATTGACAGGCATAGGGTGAGAGGGAATGGGAATTACTGACAGGCACAGCGATTGAGGGAATGGGAATCACTGACTAACACAGAGAAGGAGAAAATTGGAATCACTGATAGACACAGGGACAGAGGGAATGGAACTCGCGGACAGACACAGGGACGGAGGGAAATGGGAATCACTGAGAGATACAGGGACAGAGGGACTGGGAATCACTCACAGACACAGGGGCAGAGAGAATGGGTATCACTGATAGACACCGGGACAGAGGGAATTGGAATCACTGATAGACACAGAGACAGAGAGAATGGGAATCACTGATAGACACCGGGACAGAGGGAATGGAATTCACTGACAGACACAGGGTCCGAGAGACTGTGAATCAGTGATAGACACAGGGACAGAGGAAATGGGAATCACGGATTGATACAGGGACAGAGGGAATGGGAATCATTGACAGGCATAGGGTGAGAGGGAATGGGAATTACTGACAGGCACAGCGATAGAGGGAATGGGAATCACTGACTAACACAGAGAAGGAGAAAATTGGAATCACTGATAGACACAGGGACAGAGGGAATGGAACTCGCGGACAGACACAGGGACGGAGGGAAATGGGAATCACTGAGAGATACAGGGACAGAGGGAATGGGAATCACTCACAGACACAGGGGCAGAGAGAATGGGTATCACTGATAGACACCGGGACAGAGGGAATTGGAATCACTGATAGACACAGAGACAGAGGGAATGGGAATCACTGATAGACACAGGGACAGAGGGAATGGGAATCACTGATAGACACAGGGACAGAGGGAATTGGAATCACTGATAGACACAGAGACAGAGGGAATGGGAATCACTGATAGACACAGGGACAGAGGGAATGGAAATCAGTGATAGACACAGGGACAGAGGGAATTGGAATCACTGATAGACACAGAGACAGAGGGAATGGGAATCACTGATAGACAGAGGATCAGAGGGAATGGGAATCACTGACTAACACAGAGAAAGAGAAAATGGGAATCACTGATTGACACAGGGATAGAGGGAATGGGAATCGCTGACAGACACAGGGACAGAGGGAATGGGAATCACTCACAGACACAGGGACAGAGGGAATGGGAATCAATGATAGACACAGAAACAGAGGGAATGGGAATCACTGATAGACACAGGGACAGAGAGAATGGGAATCACTGACAGACACAGGGACAGAGGGAATGGGAATCACTGATAGACACAGGGACAGAGTGAATGGGAATCTCTCACTGACACAGGGACAGAGGGAATGGGAATCACTGATAGACAGAGAGACAGAGGGAATGGGAATCACTGATAGACACAGGGACAGAGGGAATGGGAATCACTCACAGACAAAGGGACAGAGGGAATGGGAATCACTGATAGACACAGAGACATAGGGAATGGGAATCACTGATAGACACAGGGACAGAGAGAATGGGAATCACTGACAGACACAGGGACAGAGAGAATGGGATTCACTGATAGACACAGGGACAGAGGGAATTGGAATCACTGAGAGACACAGAGACAGAGGGATTGGGAATCACTGATAGACACAGGGACAGAGGGAATGGGAATCACTGATAGACACAGGGACAGAGGGAACTGGAATCACTGATAGACACAGGGACAGAGGGAATGGGAATCACTGATAGACACAGGGACAGAGGGAATGGGAATCACTGATAGACACCGTGACAGAGGGAATGGGAATCACTGACAGACACAGGGACCGAGAGACTGGAAATCAGTGATAGACACAGGGACAGAGGGAATGGGAATCACTGACAGACACAGGGACCGAGAGATGGGAATCAGTGATAGACACTGGGACAGAGGAAACAGGAATCACTGATAGACACAGGGACAGAGAGAATGGGAATCACTGATAGACACCGGGACAGAGGGAATGGGAATCACTGACAGACACAGGGTCCGAGAGACTGGGAATCAGTGATAGACACAGGGACAGAGGAAATGGGAATCACTGATTGATACAGGGACAGAGGGAATGGGAATCACTGACAGGCACAGGGTTAGAGGGAATGGGAATCACTGACAGGCACAGCGATAGAGGGAATGGGAATCACTGACTAACACAGAGAAGGAGAAAATTGGAATCACTGATAGACACAGGGACAGAGGGAATGGAACTCGCGGACAGACACAGGAACGGAGGGAAATGGGAATCACTGAGAGATACAGGGACAGAGGGAATGGGAATCACTCACAGACACAGGGACAGAGAGAATGGGTATCACTGATAGACACCGGGACAGAGGGAATTGGAATCACTGATAGACACAGAGACAGAGGCAATGGGAATCACTGATAGACACAGGGACAGAGGGAATGGAATCACTGATAGACACAGAGACAGAGGGAATGGGAATCACTGATAGACACTGGGACAGAGGGAATGGGAATCACTGATAGACACCGGGACAGAGGGAATGGGAATCACTGACAGACACAGGGACAGAGAGACTGGGAATCAGTGATAGACACAGGGACAGAGGAAATGGGAATGAATGATTGACACAGGGACAGATGGAATGGGAATCACTGACAGACATAGGGATAGAGGAAATGGGAATCACTGATAGACACAGGGACGGAGTGAATGGGAATCACTGATAGACACCGGGACAGAGGGAATGGGAATCACTGACAGACACAGGGACAGAGAGACTGGGAATCAGTGATAGACACAGGGACAGAGGAAATGGGAATGAATGATTGACACAGGGACAGATGGAATGGGAATCTCTGACAGACATAGGGATAGAGGGAATGGGAATCACTGACAGACACAGAGAAAGAGAAAAAGGGAATCACTGATAGACACAGGGACAGAGGGAATGGGAATCGCGGACAGACACAGGGACGGAGGGAATGGGAATCACTGATAGATACAGGGACAGAGAGACTGGGAATCAGTTATAGACACAGGGACAGAGGGAATGGGAATCACTGACAGACACAGGGACAGAGAGAATGGGAATCACTGACAGACACAGGGACAGAGAGAATGGGAATCATTGATTGACACAGCGACTGCGAGAATGGGAATCACTGACAGGCACAGGGACAGAGAGAATGGGAATCACTGATTGACACAGGGAAAGATAGAATGGGAATCACTGACAGACACGGGGACACCGGGAATGGGAATCAGTGATAGACACCGGGACAGAGAGAATGGGAATCACTGACAGACACAGGGACAGAGAGAATGGGAATCACTGATTGACACCGGGACAGAGGGAATGGGAATCACTGACAGACACAGGGACAGAGAGAATGGGAATCACTGATAGACACAGGGACAGAGTTAATGGGAATCACTCACAGACACAGGGAGAGAGAGAATGGGAATCACCGATAGATACAGGGACAGAGGGAATGGGAATCACTGATAGACACAGGGACAGAGAGAATGGGAATCACTGATAGACACAGGGACAGAGAGAATGGGAATCACTGACAGGCACAGGGACACAGGGAATGGGAATCACTGATAGACACAGGGACAGAGTTAATGGGAATCACTCACAGACACAGGGACAGAGAGAATGGGAATCACCGATAGATACAGGGACAGAGGGAATGGGAATCACTGATAGACACCGGGACAGAGAGAATGGGAATCACTGACAGACACAGGGACAGAGAGAATGGGAATCACTGATTGACACCGGGACAGAGGGAATGGGAATCACTGACAGACACAGGGACAGAGAGAATGGGAATCACTGATAGACACAGGGACAGAGTTAATGGGAATCACTCACAGACACAGGGACAGAGAGAATGGGAATTACTGATAGACACAGAGACAGAGAGAATGGGAATCACTGATAGACACAGGGACAGAGAGAATGGGAATCACTGACAGGCATAGAATGGGAATTACTGATTGACACAGGGAAAGAGAGAATGGGAATCACTGACAGACACAGGGACACAGGGAATGGGAATCACTGATCGACACAGAGACAGAGGGAATGGGAATCACTGACAGACACAGGGAAAGAGAGAATGGGAATCCCTGATAGACACAGGGCCAGAGGAAATGGGAATCTCTCACTGACACAGGTATAGAGGGATTGGGTATCACTGATGACATAAGGAATGGGAATCACTGACAGACACTGGGACCGAGAGACTGGGAATCAGTGATAGATGCAGGGACAGAGGGAATGGGTATCACTGACAGACACAGGGACCGAGAGACTGGGAATCAGTGATAGACACAGGGACAGAGGAAATGGGAATCACTGATAGACACAGGGACGGAGAGAATGGGAATCACTGATAGACACCGGGACAGAGGGAATGGGAATCACTGACAGACACAGGGACAGAGAGACTGGGAATCAGTGATAGACACAGGGACAGAGGAAATGGGAATGAATGATTGACACAGGGACAGAGGGAATGGGAATCACTGACAGACACAGGAATAGAGGGAATGGGAATCACTGACAGACACAGAGAAAGAGAAAAAGGGAATCATTGATAGACACAGGGACAGAGGGAATGGGAATCGCGGACAGACACAGGGACGGAGGGAATGGGAATCACTGATAGATACAGGGACAGAGGGAATGGAAATCACTTACAGACACAGGACCGAGAGACTGGGAATCAGTGATAGACACAGAGACAGAGGGAATGGGAATCACTGATTGACACAGGGACAGAGGGAATGGGAATCACTGATAGACACAGGGACAGAGGGAATGGGAATCTCTCACTGACACAGGGACAGAGGGAATGGGTATCACTGATAGACACCGGGACAGAGGGAATGGGAATCACTGACAGACACAGGGACAGAGAGAATGGGAATCACTGATAGACCCAGGGACAGAGGAAATGGGAATCACTGATTGACACAGGGACAGAGGGAATGGGAATCACTGATAGACACAGGGACAGATGGAGTGGGAATCACTGATAGACACGGGGACAGAGGGAATGGGAATCACTGTTAGACTCAGGGACAGAGGGAATGGGAATCACTGATAGATACATGGACAGAGAGAATGGTAATCACTGACATACTCAGGGACAGAGAGAATTGGAATCACTGACAGACACAGGGTCAGAGGGAATGTGAATCACTGATAGACACATGACAGAGGGAATGGGAATCACTGATAGACACAGGGACAGCGAGAATGGGAATCACTGACTGACACAGGGACAGAGAGACTGGGAATCACTGACAGACACGGGGACACCGGGAATGGGAATCAGTGATAGACACCGGGACAGAGAGAATGGGAATCACTGACAGACACAGGGACAGAGAGAATGGGAATCACTGATAGATACAGGGACAGAGAGAATGGGAATCACTTACAGACACAGGGACCGAGAGACTGGGAATCAGTGATAGACACAGAGACAGAGGGAATGGGAATCACTGATTGACACAGGGACAGAGGGAATGGGAATCACTGATAGACACATGGACAGAGGGAATGGGAATCACTGATAGACACAGGGACAGAGGGAATGGGTATCACTGATAGACACCAGGACAGAGGGAATGGGAATCACTGACAGACACAGGGACAGAGAGAATGGGAATCACTGATAGACCCAGGGACAGAGGAAATGGGAATCACTGACAGACACAGGGACAGAGAGAATGGGAATCACTGATAGACACAGGGACAGAGTTAATGGGAATCACTCACAGACACAGGGAGAGAGAGAATGGGAATCACCGATAGATACAGGGACAGAGGGAATGGAAATCACTGATAGACACAGGGACAGAGAGAATGGGAATCACTGATAGACACAGGGACAGAGAGAATGGGAATCACTGACAGGCACAGGGACAGAGAGAATGGGAATTACTGATAGACACAGAGACAGAGAGAATGGGAATCACTGATAGACACAGGGACAGAGAGAATGGGAATCACTGACAGGCATAGGGACAGAGAGAATGGGAATTACTGATTGACACAGGGAAAGAGAGAATGGGAATCACTGACAGACACAGAGACAGAGGGAATGGGAATCACTGACAGACACAGGGAAAGAGAGAATGGGAATCCCTGATAGACACAGGGACAGAGGAAATGGGAATCTCTCACTGACACAGGGATAGAGGGATTGGGTATCACTGATAGACACCATGACATAAGGAATGGGAATCACTGACAGACACTGGGACCGAGAGACTGGGAATCAGTGATAGATGCAGGGACAGAGGGAATGGGAATCACTGACAGACACAGGGACCGAGAGACTGGGAATCAGTGATAGACACAGGGACAGAGAGAATGGGAATCACTGATAGACACAGGGACAGATGGAATGGGAATCACTGACAGACACTGGGACCGAAGGAATGGGAATTACGGATAGACACTGCGACAGCAGGAATGGGAATCACTGACAGTCACAGATACAGAGAGAATGGGAATCACTGACAGACACAGGGACAGATGGAATGGGAATCACTGATAGACACAGGGACAGAGAGAATGGGATCAATGACAGACACAGGGACAGAGGGAATGGGAATCACTGATAGACACAGGGACAGAGAGAATGGGAATCACTGATAGACACAGGGACAGAGAGAATGGGAATCACTGACAGGCACAGGGACAGAGAGAATGGGAATTACTGATTGACACAGGGAAAGAGAGAATGGGAATCACTGACAGACAGAGGGACACAGGGAATGGGAATCACTGATAGACACAGAGACAGAGGGAATGGGAATCACTGACAGACACAGAGACAGAGGGAATGGGAATCACTGATTGACACAGGGACAGAGGGAATGGGAATCACTGATAGACACAGGGACAGAGGGAATGGGAATCTCTCACTGACACAGGGACAGAGTGAATGGGTATCACTGAAAGACACCGGGACAGAGGGAATGGGAATTACTGACAGACACAGGGACAGAGAGAATGGGAATCACTGATAGACCCAGGGACAGAGGAAATGGGAATCACTGATTGACACAGGGACAGAGGGAATGGGAATCACTGATAGACACAGGGACTGATGGAGTGGGAATCACTGATAGACACGGGGACAGAGGGAATGGGAATCACTGTTAGACTCAGGGACAGAGTGAATGGGAATCACTGATAGATACATGGACAGAGAGAATGGGAATCACTGATAGACACAGGGACAGAGAGAATGGGAATCACTGATAGACACAGGGACAGTGAGAATGGGAATCACTGACAGGCACAGGGACAGAGAGAATGGGAATTACTGATAGACACAGAGACAGAGAGAATGGGAATCACTGACAGACACAGGGACAGAGAGAATGGGAATCACTACAGGCATAGGGACAGAGAGAATGGGAATTACTGATTGACACAGGGAAAGAGAGAATGGGAATCCCTGATAGACACAGGGACAGAGGAAATGGGAACCTCTCACTGACACAGGGATAGAGGGATTGGGTATCACTGATAGACACCGTGACATAAGGAATGGGAATCACTGACAGACACAGAGACAGAGGGAATGGGAATCACTGACAGACACAGGGAAAGAGAGAATGGGAATCCCTGATAGACACAGGGACAGAGGAAATGGGTACCTCTCACTGACACAGGGACAGAGGAAATGGGAATCACTGATAGACACAGGGACGGAGAGAATGGGAATCACTGATAGACACCGGGACAGAGGGAATGGGAATCACTGACAGACACAGGGACAGAGAGACTGGGAATCAGTGATAGGCACAGGGACAGAGGAAATGGGAATGAATGATTGACACAGGGACAGAGGGAATGGGAATCACTGACAGACACAGGGATAGAGCGAATGGGAATCACTGACAGACACAGAGAAAGAGAAAAAGGGAATCACTGATAGACACAGGGACAGAGGGAATGGGAATCGCGGACAGACACAGGGACGGAGGGAATGGGAATCACTGATAGATACAGGGACAGAGAGACTGGGAATCAGTTATAGACACAGGGACAGAGGGAATGGGAATCACTGACAGACACAGGGACAGAGAGAATGGGAATCACTGACAGACACAGGGACAGAGAGAATGGGAATCATTGATTGACACAGCGACTGCGAGAATGGGAATCACTGACAGGCACAGGGACAGAGAGAATGGGAATCACTGATAGACACAGGGAAAGAGAGAATGGGAATCACTGACAGACACGGGGACACCGGGAATGGGAATCAGTGATAGACACCGGGACAGAGAGAATGGGAATCACTGACAGACACAGGGACAGAGAGAATGGGAATCACTGATTGACACCGGGACAGAGGGAATGGGAATCACTGACAGACACAGGGACAGAGAGAATGGGAATCACTCATAGACACAGGGACAGAGTTAATGGGAATCACTCACAGACACAGGGAGAGAGAGAATGGGAATCACCGATAGATACAGGGACAGAGGGAATGGGAATCACTGATAGACACAGGGACAGAGAGAATGGGAATTACTGATAGACACAGAGACAGAGAGAATGGGAATCACTGATAGACACAGGGACAGAGAGAATGGGAATTACTGACAGGCATAGGGACAGAGAGAATGGGAATTACTGATTGACACAGGGAAAGAGAGAATGGGAATCACTGACAGACACAGGGCCACAGGGAATGGGAATCACTGATAGACACAGAGACAGAGGGAATGGGAATCACTGACAGACACAGGGAAAGAGAGAATGGGAATCCCTGATAGACACAGGGACAGAGGAAATGGGAATCTCTCACTGACACAGGTATAGAGGGATTGGGTATCACTGATGACATAAGGAATGGGAATCACTGACAGACACTGGGACCGAGAGACTGGGAATCAGTGATAGATGCAGGGACAGAGGGAATGGGAATCACTGACAGACACAGGGACCGAGAGACTGGGAATCAGTGATAGACACAGGGACAGAGGAAATGGGAATCACTGATAGACACAGGGACGGAGAGAATGGGAATCACTGATAGACACCGGGACAGAGGGAATGGGAATCACTGACAGACACAGGGACAGAGAGACTGGGAATCAGTGATAGACACAGGGACAGAGGAAATGGGAATGAATGATTGACACAGGGACAGAGGGAATGGGAATCACTGACAGACACAGGGATAGAGGGAATGGGAATCACTGACAGACACAGAGAAAGAGAAAAAGGGAATCACTGATAGACACAGGGACAGAGGGAATGGGAATCGCGGACAGACACAGGGACGGAGGGAATGGGAATCACTGATAGATACAGGGACAGAGGGAATGGGAATCACTTACAGACACAGGGACCGAGAGACTGGGAATCAGTGATAGACACAGAGACAGAGGGAATGGGAATCACTGATTGACACAGGGACAGAGGGAATGGGAATCACTGATAGACAAAGGGACAGAGGGAATGGGTATCACTGATATACACCGGGACAGAGGGAATGGGAATCACTGACAGACACAGGGACAGAGAGAATGGGAATCACTGATAGACCCAGGGACAGAGGAAATGGGAATCACTGAAAGACACAGGGACAGATGGAGTGGGAATCACTGATAGACACGGGGACAGAGGGAATGGGAATCACTGTTAGACTCAGGGACAGAGGGAATGGGAATCACTGATAGATACATGGACAGAGAGAATGGTAATCACTGACATACTCAGGGACAGAGAGAATTGGAATCACTGACAGACACAGGGTCAGAGGGAATGTGAATCACTGATTGACACATGACAGAGGGAATGGGAATCACTGATAGACACAGGGACAGAGAGAATGGGAATCACTGACTGACACAGGGACAGAGAGACTGGAAATCACTGATTGACACAGGGAAAGAGAGAATGGGAATCACTGACAGACATAGGGACAGAGAGAATGGGAATTACTGACAGGCACAGGGACACCGGGAATGGGAATCAGTGATAGACACCGGGACAGAGAGAATGGGAATCACTGACAGACACAGGGACAGAGAGAATGGGAATCACTGATTGACACCGGGACAGAGGGAATGGGAATCACTGACAGACACAGGGACAGAGAGAATGGGAATCACTGATAGACACAGGGACAGAGGAAATGGGAATCACTCACAGACACAGGGAGAGAGAGAATGGGAATCACCGATAGATACAGGGACAGAGGGAATGGGAATCACTGATAGACACAGGGACAGAGAGAATGGGAATCACTGATAGACACAGGGACAGAGAGAATGGGAATCACTGACAGGCACAGGGACAGAGAGAATGGGAATTACTGATAGACACAGAGACAGAGAGAATGGGAATCACTGATAGATACAGGGACAGAGGGAATGGGAATCACTTACAGACACAGGGACCGAGAGACTGGGAATCAGTGATAGACACAGAGACAGAGGGAATGGGAATCACTGATTGACACAGGGACAGAGGGAATGGGAATCACTGATAGACACAGGGACAGAGGGAATGGGAAGCTCTCACTGACACAGGGACAGAGGGAATGGGTATCACTGATAGACACCGGGACAGAGGGAATGGGAATCACTGACAGACACAGGGACAGAGAGAATGGGAATCACTGATAGACCCAGGGACTGAGGAAATGGGAATCACTGATTGACACAGGGACAGAGGGAATGGGAATCACTGATAGACACAGGGACAGATGGAGTGGGAATCACTGATAGATACGGGGACAGAGGGGATGGGAATCACTGTTAGACTCAGGGACAGAGGGAATGGGAATCACTGATAGATACATGGACACAGAGAATGGTAATCACTGACATACTCAGGGACAGAGAGTATTGGAATCACTGACAGACACAGGGTCAGAGGGAATGTGAATCACTGATAGACACATGACAGAGGGAATGGGAATCACTGATAGACACAGGGACAGAGAGAATGGGAAACACTGATAGACACAGGGACAGAGGGAATGGGAATCACTGATAGACACAGGGACAGAGAGAATGGGAATCACTGATAGACACAGGGACAGAGAGAATGGGAATCACTGACAGGCACAGGGACAGAGAGAATGGGAATTACTGATAGACACAGAGACAGAGAGAATGGGAATCACTGATAGACACAGGGACAGAGAGAATGGGAATCACTGACAGGCATAGGGACAGAGAGAATGGGAATTACTGATTGACACAGGGAAAGAGAGAATGGGAATCACTGACAGACACAGAGACAGAGGGAATGGGAATCACTGACAGACAAAGGGAAAGAGAGAATGGGAATCCCTGATAGACACAGGGACAGAGGAAATGGGAATCTCTCACTGACACAGGGATAGAGGGATTGGGTATCACTGATAGACACCGTGACATAAGGAATGGGAATCACTGACAGACACTGGGACCGAGAGACTGGGAATCAGTGATAGATGCAGGGACAGAGGGAATGGGAATCACTGATAGACACAGGGACAGATCTAATGGGAATCACTGACAGACACTGGGACCAAAGGAATGGGAATTACGGATAGACACTGCGACAGCAGGAACGGGAATCACTGACATTCACAGATACAGAGAGAATGGGAATCACTGACAGACACAGGGACAGATGGAATGGGAATCACTGATAGACACAGGGACAGAGAGAATGGGATCACTGACAGACACAGGGACAGAGGGAATGGGAATCACTGATAGACACAGGGACAGAGAGAATGGGAATCACTGATAGACACAGGGACAGAGAGAATGGGAATCACTGACAGGCACAGGGACAGAGAGAATGGGAATTACTAATAGACACAGAGACAGAGAGAATGGGAATCACTGATAGACACAGGGACAGAGAGAATGGGAATCACTGACAGGCATAGGGACAGAGAGAATGGGAATTACTGATTGACACAGGGAAAGAGAGAATGGGAATCACTGACAGACACAGGGACACAGGGAATGGGAAACACTGATAGACACAGAGACAGAGGGAATGGGAATCACTGACAGACACAGGGACAGAGAGAATGGGAATCACTGATTGACACCGGGACAGAGGGAATGGGAATCACTGACAGACACAGGGACAGAGAGAATGGGAATCACTGATAGACACAGGGACAGAGTTAATGGGAATCACTCACAGACACAGGGAGAGAGAGAATGGGAATCACCGATAGATACAGGGACAGAGGGAATGGGAATCACTGATAGACACAGGGACAGAGAGAATGGGAATCACTGATAGACACAGGGACAGAGAGAATGGGAATCATTGACAGGCACAGGGACAGAGAGAATGGGAATTACTGATAGACACAGAGACAGAGAGAATGGGAATCACTGATAGATACAGGGACAGAGGGAATGGGAATCACTTACAGACACAGGGACCGAGAGACTGGGAATCAGTGATAGACACAGAGACAGAGGGAATGGGAATCACTGATTGACACAGGGACAGAGGGAATGGGAATCACTGATAGACACAGGGACAGAGGGAATGGGAAGCTCTCACTGACACAGGGACAGAGGGAATGGGTATCACTGATAGACACAGGGACAGAGAGAATGGGAATCACTGACAGGCATAGGGACAGAGAGAATGGGAATTACTGATTGACACAGGGAAAGAGAGAATGGGAATCACTGACAGACACAGGGACACAGGGAATGGGAAACACTGATAGACACAGAGACAGAGGGAATGGGAATCACTGACAGACACAGGGACAGAGAGAATGGGAATCACTGATTGACACCGGGACAGAGGGAATGGGAATCACTGACAGGCACAGGGACAGAGAGAATGGGAATTACTGATAGACACAGAGACAGAGAGAATGGGAATCACTGATAGACACAGGGACAGAGAGAATGGGAATCACTGACAGGCATAGGGACAGAGAGAATGGGAATTACTGATTGACACAGGGAAAGAGAGAATGGGAATCACTGACAGACACAGAGACAGAGGGAATGGGAATCACTGACAGACAAAGGGAAAGAGAGAATGGGAATCCCTGATAGACACAGGGACAGAGGAAATGGGAATCTCTCACTGACACAGGGATAGAGGGATTGGGTATCACTGATAGACACCGTGACATAAGGAATGGGAATCACTGACAGACACTGGGACCGAGAGACTGGGAATCAGTGATAGATGCAGGGACAGAGGGAATGGGAATCACTGATAGACACAGGGACAGATCTAATGGGAATCACTGACAGACACTGGGACCGAAGGAATGGGAATTACGGATAGACACTGCGACAGCAGGAATGGGAATCACTGACATTCACAGATACAGAGAGAATGGGAATCACTGACAGACACAGGGACAGATGGAATGGGAATCACTGATAGACACAGGGACAGAGAGAATGGGATCACTGACAGACACAGGGACAGAGGGAATGGGAATCACTGATAGACACAGGGACAGAGAGAATGGGAATCACTGATAGACACAGGGACAGAGAGAATGGGAATCACTGACAGGCACAGGGACAGAGAGAATGGGAATTACTGATAGACACAGAGACAGAGAGAATGGGAATCACTGATAGACACAGGGACAGAGAGAATGGGAATCACTGACAGGCATAGGGACAGAGAGAATGGGAATTACTGATTGACACAGGGAAAGAGAGAATGGGAATCACTGACAGACACAGGGACACAGGGAATGGGAAACACTGATAGACACAGAGACAGAGGGAATGGGAATCACTGACAGACACAGGGACAGAGAGAATGGGAATCACTGATAGACACAGGGACAGAGTTAATGGGAATCACTGATAGACACAGGGACAGATGGAGTGGGAATCACTGATAGACACGGGGACAGAGGGGATGGGAATCACTGTTAGACTCAGGGACAGAGGGAATGGGAATCACTGATAGATACATGGACACAGAGAATGGTAATCACTGACATACTCAGGGACAGAGAGAATTGGAATCACTGACAGACACAGGGTCAGAGGGAATGTGAATCACTGATAGACACATGACAGAGGGAATGGGAATCACTGATAGACACAGGGACAGAGAGAATGGGAATCACTGATAGACACAGGGACAGAGGGAATGGGAATCACTGATAGACACAGGGACAGAGAGAATGGGAATCACTGATAGACACAGGGACAGAGAGAATGGGAATCACTGACAGGCACAGGGACAGAGAGAATGGGAATTACTGATAGACACAGAGACAGAGAGAATGGGAATCACTGATAGACACAGGGACAGAGAGAATGGGAATCACTGACAGGCATAGGGACAGAGAGAATGGGAATTACTGATTGACACAGGGAAAGAGAGAATGGGAATCACTGACAGACACAGAGACAGAGGGAATGGGAATCACTGACAGACACAGGAAAAGAGAGAATGGGAATCCCTGATAGACACAGGGACAGAGGAAATGGGAATCTCTCACTGACACAGGGATAGAGGGATTGGGTATCACTGATAGACACCGTGACATAAGGAATGGGATTCACTGACAGACACTGGGACCGAGAGACTGGGAATCAGTGATAGATGCAGGGACAGAGGGAATGGGAATCACTGACAGACACAGGGACCGAGAGACTGGGAATCAGTGATAGACACAGGGACAGAGAGAATGGGAATCACTGATAGACACAGGGACAGATCTAATGGGAATCACTGACAGACACTGGGACCGAAGGAATGGGAATTACGGATAGACACTGCGACAGCAGGAATGGGAATCACTGACAGTCACAGATACAGAGAGAATGGGAATCACTGACAGAAACAGGGACAGATGGAATGGGAATCAATGATAGACACAGGGACAGAGAGAATGGGATCACTGACAGACACAGGGACAGAGGGAATGGGAATCACTGATAGACACAGGGACAGAGAGAATGGGAATCACTGATAGACACAGGGACAGAGGGAATGGGAATCACTGACAGGCACAGGGACAGAGAGAATGGGAATTACTGATAGACACAGAGACAGAGAGAATGGGAATCACTGATAGACACAGGGACAGAGAGAATGGGACTCACTGACAGGCATAGGGACAGAGAGAATGGGAATTACTGATTGACACAGGGAAAGAGAGAATGGGAATCACTGACAGACACAGGGACACAGGGAATGGGAAACACTGATAGACACAGAGACAGAGGGAATGGGAATCACTGACAGACACAGGGAAAGAGAGAATGGGAATCACTGATAGACACAGTGACAGAGGAAATGGGAATCTCTCACTGACACAGGGATAGAGGGATTGGGTTTCACTGATAGACACCGTGACATAAGGAATGGGAATCACTGACAGACACTGGGACCGAGAGACTGGGAATCAGTGATAGATGCAGGGACAGAGGGAATGGGAATCACTGACAGACACAGGGACCGAGAGACTGGGAATCAGTGATAGACACAGGGACAGATGGAATGGGAATCACTGACAGACACTGGGACCGAAGGAATGGGAATTACGGATAGACACTGCGACAGCAGGAATGGGAATCACTGACAGTCACAGATACAGAGAGAATGGGAATCACTGACAGACACAGGGACAGATGGAATGGGAATCACTGATAGACACAGGGACAGAGAGAATGGGATCACTGACAGACACAGGGACAGAGGGAATGGGAATCACTGATAGACACAGGGACAGAGAGAATGGGAATCACTGACAGGCACAGGGACAGAAAGAATGGGAATCACTCACAGACACAGGGAGAGAGAGAATGGGAATCACCGATAGATACAGGGACAGAGATAATGGGAATCACTGATAGACACAGGGACAGAGAGAATGGGAATCACTGATAGACACAGGGACAGAGAGAATGGGAATCACTGACAGGCACAGGGACAGAGAGAATGGGAATTACTGATAGACACAGGGACAGAGAGAATGGGAATCACTGACAGGCATAGGGACAGAGAGAATGGGAATTACTGAATGACACAGGGAAAGAGAGAATGGGAATCACTGACAGACACAGGGACACAGGGAATGGGAATCACTGATAGACACAGAGACAGAGGGAATGGGAATCACTGACAGACACAGGGAAAGAGAGAATGGGAATCCCTGATAGACACAGGGACAGAGGAAATGGGAATCTCTCACTGACACAGGTATAGAGGGATTGGGTATCACTGATAGACACCGTGACATAAGGAATGGGAATCACTGACAGACACTGGGACCGAGAGACTGGGAATCAGTGATAGATGCAGGGACAGAGGGAATGGGTATCACTGACAGACACAGGGACCGAGAGACTGGGAATCAGTGATAGACACAGGGACAGAGGAAATGGGAATCACTGATAGACACAGGGACGGAGAGAAATGGAATCACTGATAGACACCGGGACAGAGGGAATGGGAATCACTGACAGACACAGGGATAGAGGGAATGGGAATCACTGACAGACACAGAGAAAGAGAAAAAGGGAATCACTGATAGACACAGGGACAGAGGGAATGGGAATCGCGAACAGACACAGGGACGGAGGGAATGGGAATCACTGATAGATACAGGGACAGAGGGAATGGGAATCACTTACAGACACAGGGACCGAGAGACTGGGAATCAGTGATAGACACAGAGACAGAGGGAATGGGAATCACTGATTGACACAGGGACAGAGGGAATGGGAATCACTGATAGACACAGGGACAGAGGGAATGGGAATCTCTCATGGACACAGGGACAGTGGGAATGGGTATCACTGATAGACACCGGGACAGAGGGAATGGGAATCACTGACAGACACAGGGACAGAGAGAATGGGAATCACTGATAGACCCAGGGACAGAGGAAATGGGAATCACTGATTGACACAGGGACAGAGGGAATGGGAATCACTGATAGACACAGGGACAGATGGAGTGGGAATCACTGATAGACACGGGGACAGAGGGAATGGGAATCACTGTTAGACTCAGGGACAGAGGGAATGGGAATCACTGATAGATACATGGACAGAGAGAATGGTAATCACTGACAGACACAGGGTCATAGGGAATGTGAATCACTGATAGACACATGACAGAGGGAATGGGAATCATTGATAGATACAGGGACAGAGGGAATGGGAATCACTTACAGACACAGGGACCGAGAGACTGGGAATCAGTGATAGACACAGAGACAGAGGGAATGGGAATCACTGATTGACACAGGGACAGAGAGAGTGGGAATCACTGATAGACACAGGGACAGAGGGAATGGGAAGCTCTCACTGACACAGGGACAGAGGGAATGGGTATCACTGATAGACACAGGGACAGAGAGAATGGGAATCACTGACAGGCATAGGGACAGAGAGAATGGGAATTACTGATTGACATAGGGAAAGAGAGAATGGGAATCACTGACAGACACAGGGACACAGGGAATGGGAAACACTGATAGACACAGAGACAGAAGGATTGGGAATCACTGACAGACACAGGGACAGAGAGAATGGGAATCACTGATTGACACCGGGACAGAGGGAATGGGAATCACTGACAGACACAGGGACAGAGAGAATGGGAATCACTGATAGACACAGGGACAGAGTTAATGGGAATCACTCACAGACACAGGGAGAGAGAGAATGGGAATCACCGATAGATACAGGGACAGAGGGAATGGGAATCACTGATAGACACAGGGACAGAGAGAATGGGAATCACTGACAGACACAGGGACAGAGAGAATGGGAATCACTGACAGGCACAGGGACAGAGAGAATGGGAATTACTGATAGACACAGAGACAGAGAGAATGGGAATCACTGATAGATACAGGGACAGAGGGAATGGGAATCACTTACAGACACAGGGACCGAGAGACTGGGAATCAGTGATAGACACAGAGACAGAGGGAATGGGAATCACTGATTGACACAGGGACAGAGGGAATGGGAATCACTGATAGACACAGGGACAGAGGGAATGGGAAGCTCTCACTGACACAGGGACAGAGGGAATGGGTATCACTGATAGACACCGGGACAGAGGGAATGGGAATCACTGACAGACACAGGGACAGAGAGAATGGGAATCACTGATAGACCCAGGGACTGAGGAAATGGGAATCACTGATTGACACAGGGACAGAGGGAATGGGAATCACTGATAGACACGGGGACAGAGGGGATGGGAATCACTGTTAGACTCAGGGACAGAGGGAATGGGAATCACTGATAGATACATGGACACAGAGAATGGTAATCACTGACATACTCAGGGACAGAGAGAATTGGAATCACTGACAGACACAGGGTCAGAGGGAATGTGAATCACTGATAGACACATGACAGAGGGAATGGGAATCACTGATAGACACAGGGACAGAGAGAATGGGAATCACTGATAGACACAGGGACAGAGAGAATGGGAATCACTGATAGACACAGGGACAGAGAGAATGGGAATCACTGACAGGCACAGGGAGAGAGAGAATGGGAATTACTGATAGACACAGAGACAGAGGGAATGGGAATCACTGATAGACACAGGGACAGAGAGAATGGGAATCACTGACAGGCATAGGGACAGAGAGAATGGGAATTACTGATTGACACAGGGAAAGAGAGAATGGGAATCACTGACAGACACAGAGACAGAGGGAATGGGAATCACTGACAGACACAGGAAAAGAGAGAATGGGAATCCCTGATAGACACAGGGACAGAGGAAATGGGAATCTCTCACTGACACAGGGATAGAGGGATTGGGTATCACTGATAGACACCGTGACATAAGGAATGGGAATCACTGACAGACACTGGGACCGAGAGACTGGGAATCAGTGATAGATGCAGGGACAGAGGGAATGGGAATCACTGACAGACACAGGGACCGAGAGACTGGGAATCAGTGATAGACACAGGGACAGAGAGAATGGGAATCACTGATAGACACAGGGACAGATCTAATGGGAATCACTGACAGACACTGGGACCGAAGGAATGGGAATTACGGATAGACACTGCGACAGCAGGAATGGGAATCACTGACAGTCACAGATACAGAGAGAATGGGAATCACTGACAGACACAGGGACAGATGGAATGGGAATCACTGATAGACACAGGGACAGAGAGAATGGGATCACTGACAGACACAGGGACAGAGGGAATGGGAATCACTGATAGACACAGGGACAGAGAGAATGGGAATCACTGATAGACACAGGGACAGAGAGAATGGGAATCACTGACAGGCACAGGGACAGAGAGAATGGGAATTACTGATAGACACAGAGACAGAGAGAATGGGAATCACTGATAGACACAGGGACAGAGAGAATGGGAATCACTGACAGGCATAGGGACAGAGAGAATGGGAATTACTGATTGACACAGGGAAAGAGAGAATGGGAATCACTGACAGACACAGGGACACAGGGAATGGGAAACACTGATAGACACAGAGACAGAGGGAATGGGAATCACTGACAGACACAGGGAAAGAGAGAATGGGAATCACTGATAGACACTGGGACCGAGAGACTGGGAATCAGTGATAGATGCAGGGACAGAGGGAATGGGAATCACTGACAGACACAGGGACCGAGAGACTGGGAATCAGTGATAGACACAGGGACAGATGGAATGGGAATCACTGACAGACACTGGGACCGAAGGAATGGGAATTACGGATAGACACTGCGACAGCAGGAATGGGAATCACTGACAGTCACAGATACAGAGAGAATGGGAATCACTGACAGACACAGGGAAAGAGAGAATGGGAATCCCTGATAGACACAGGGACAGAGGGAATGGGAATCACTGACAGACACAGGGAAAGAGAGAATGGGAATCCCTGATAGACACAGGGACAGAGGAAATGGAAATCTCTCACTGACACAGGTATAGAGGGATTGGGTATCACTGATAGACACCGTGACATAAGGAATGGGAATCACTGACAGACACTGGGACCGAGAGACTGGGAATCAGTGATAGATGCAGGGACAGAGGGAATGGGTATCACTGACAGACACAGGGACCGAGAGACTGGGAATCAGTGATAGACACAGGGACAGAGGAAATGGGAATCACTGATAGACACAGGGACGGAGAGAATGGGAATCACTGATAGACACCGGGACAGAGGGAATGGGAATCACTGATAGACACAGGGACAGAGTTAATGGGAATCACTCACAGACACAGGGAGAGAGAGAATGGGAATCACTGATAGACACCGGGACAGAGGGAATGGGAATCACTGATAGACACAGGGACAGAGAGAATGGGAATCACTGATAGACACAGGGACAGAGAGAATGGGAATCACTGACAGGCACAGGGACAGAGAGAATGGGAATTACTGATAGACACAGAGACAGAGAGAATGGGAATCACTGATAGACACAGGGACAGAGAGAATGGGAATCACTGACAGGCATAGGGACAGAGAGAATGGGAATTACTGATTGACACAGGGAAAGAGAGAATGGGAATCACTGACAGACACAGAGACAGAGGGAATGGGAATCACTGACAGACACAGGGAAAGAGAGAATGGGAATCCCTGATAGACACAGGGACAGAGGAAATGGGAATCTCTCACTGACACAGGGATAGAGGGATTGGGTATCACTGATAGACACCGTGACATAAGGAATGGGAATCACTGACAGACACTGGTACCGAGAGACTGGGAATCAGTGATAGATGCAGGGACAGAGGGAATGGGAATCACTGACAGACACAGGGACCGAGAGACTGGGAATCAGTGATAGACACAGGGACAGAGAGAATGGGAAACACTGATAGACACAGGGACAGATGGAATGGGAATCACTGACAGACACTGGGACCGAAGGAATGGGAATTACGGATAGACACTGCGACAGCAGGAATGGGAATCACTGACAGTCACAGATACAGAGAGAATGAGAATCACTGACAGACACAGGGACAGATGGAATGGGAATCACTGATAGACACAGGGACAGAGAGAATGGGATCACTGACAGACACAGGGACAGAGGGAATGGGAATCACTGATAGACACAGGGACAGAGAGAATGGGAATCACTGATAGACACAGGGACAGAGAGAATGGGAATCACTGACAGGCACAGGGACAGAGAGAATGGGAATTACTGATAGACACAGAGACAGAGAGAACGGGAATCACTGATAGACACAGGGACAGAGAGAATGGGAATCACTGACAGGCATAGGGACAGAGAGAATGGGAATTACTGATTGACACAGGGAAAGAGAGAATGGGAATCACTGACAGACACAGGGACACAGGGAATGGGAATCACTGATAGACACAGAGACAGAGGGAGTGGGAATCACTGACATACACAGGGAAAGAGAGAATGGGAATCACTGATAGACACAGGGACAGAGGAAATGGGAATCTCTCACTGACACAGGGATAGAGGGATTGGGTATCACTGATAGACACCGTGACATAAGGAATGGGAATCACTGACAGACACTGGGACCGAGAGACTGGGAATCTGTGATAGATGCAGGGACAGAGGGAATGGGAATCACTGACAGACACAGGGACGGAGAGAATGGGAATCACTGATAGACACCAGGACAGAGGGAATGGGAATCACTGACAGACACAGGGACAGAGAGACTGGGAATCAGTGATAGACACAGGGACAGAGGAAATGGGAATGAATGATTGACACAGGGACAGAGGGAATGGGAATCACTGACAGACACAGAGAAAGAGAAAAAGGGAATCACTGATAGACACAGGGACAGAGGGAATGGGAATCGCGGACAGACACAGGGACGGAGGGAATGGGATTCACTGATAGATACAGGGACAGAGGGAATGGGAATCACTTACAGACACAGGGACAGAGAGAATGGGAATAACTGATAGACACAAGGACAGAGGGAATTGGAATCACTGATAGACACAGAGACAGAGGGAATGGGAATCACTGATTGACACAGGGACAGAGGGAATGGGAATCACTGATAGACACAGGGACAGAGGGAATGGGAATCTCTCACTGACACAGGGACAGAGTGAATGGGTATCACTGATAGACACCGGGACAGAGGGAATAGGATTCACTGACAGACACAGGGACAGAGAGAATGGGAATCACTGATAGACCCAGGGACAGAGGAAATGGGAATCACTGATTGACACAGGGACAGAGGGAATGGAAATCACTGACAGACACAGGGACAGATGGAGTGGGAATCACTGATAGACACGGGGACAGAGGGAATGGGAATCACTATTAGACTCAGGGACAGAGGGAATGGGAATCACTGATAGATACATGGACAGAGAGAATGGTAATCACTGACATACTCAGGGACAGAGAGAATTGGAATCACTGACAGACACAGGGTCAGAGGGAATGTGAATCACTGATAGACACATGACAGAGGGAATGGGAATCACTGATAGACACAGGGACAGAGAGAATGGGAATCACTGACTGACACAGGGACAGAGAGACTGGGAATCAGTTATACACACAGGGACAGAGGGAATGGGAATCACTGACAGACACAGGGACAGAGAGAATGGGAATCACTGACAGACACAGGGACAGAGAGAATGGGAATCATTGATTGACACAGCGACTGCGAGAATGGGAATCACTGACAGGCACAGGGACAGAGGGAATGGGAATCACTGATAGACACAGGGACAGAGAGAATGGGAATCACTGATAGACACAGGGACCGAGAGACTGGGAATCAGTGATAGACACAGGGACAGAGGAAATGGGAATCACTGATAGACACAGGGACGGAGAGAATGGGAATCACTGATAGACACCAGGACAGAGGGAATGGGAATCACTGACAGACACAGGGACAGAGAGACTGGGAATCAGTGATAGACACAGGGACAGAGGAAATGGGAATGAATGATTGACACAGGGACAGAGGGAATGGGAATCACTGACAGACACAGGGATAGAGGGAATGGGTATCACTGACAGACACAGAGAAAGAGAAAAAGGGAATCACATATAGACACAGGGACAGAGGGAATGGGAATCGCGGACAGACACAGGGACGGAGGGAATGGGAATCACTGATAGATACAGGGACAGAGGGAATGGGAATCACTTACAGACACAGGGACAGAGAGAATGGGAATAACTGATAGACACAGGGACAGAGGGAATTGGAATCACTGATAGACACAGAGACAGAGGGAATGGGAATCACTGATTGACACAGGGACAGAGGGAATGGGAATCACTGATAGACACAGGGACAGAGGGAATGGGAATCTCTCACTGACACAGGGACAGAGGGAATGGGTATCACTGATAGACACCGGGACAGAGGGATTGGGAATCACTGACAGACACAGGGACAGAGAGAATGGGAATCACTGATTGACACAGGGACAGAGGGAATGGGAATCACTGATAGACACAGGGACAGATGGAGTGGGAATCACTGATAGACACTGGGACAGAGGGAATGGGAATCACTGTTAGACTCAGGGACAGAGGGAATGGGAATCACTGATAGATACATGGACAGAGAGAATGGTAATCACTGACATACTCAGGGACAGAGAGAATTGGAATCACTGACAGACACAGGGTCAGAGGGAATGGGAATCACTGATAATCACATGACAGAGGGAATGGGAATCACTGATAGACACAGGGACAGCGAGAATGGGAATCACTGACTGACACAGGGACAGAGAGATTTGGAATCAGTTATAGACACAGGGACAGAGTGAATGGGAATCACTGACAGACACGGGGACACCGGGAATGGGATTCATTGATAGACACAGGGACAGAGGGAATGGGAATCACTGACAGACACATGACAGAGGGAATGGGAATCACTGATAGACACAGGGACAGAGGGAATGGGAATCACTGACAGACACAGGGACAGAGAGAATGGGAATCACTGATAGACCCAGGGACAGAGGAAATGGGAATCACTGATTGACACAGGGACAGAGGGAATGGAAATCACTGACAGACACAGGGACAGATGGAGTGGGAATCACTGATAGACTCTGGGACAGAGGGAATGGGAATCACTATTAGACTCAGGGACAGAGGGAATGGGAATCACTGATAGATACATGGACAGAGAGAATGGTAATCACTGACATACTCAGGGACAGAGAGAATTGGAATCACTGACAGACACAGGGTCAGAGGGAATGTGAATCACTGATAGACACATGACAGAGGGAATGGGAATCACTGATAGACACAGGGACAGAGAGAATGGGAATCACTGACTGACACAGGGACAGAGAGACTGGGAATCAGTTATACACACAGGGACAGAGGGAATGGGAATCACTGACAGACACAGGGACAGAGAGAATGGGAATCACTGACAGACACAGGGACAGAGAGAATGGGAATCATTGATTGACACAGCGACTGCGAGAATGGGAATCACTGACAGGCACAGGGACAGAGGGAATGGGAATCACTGATAGACACAGGGACAGAGAGAATGGGAATCACTGATAGACACAGCGACCGAGAGACTGGGAATCAGTGATAGACACAGGGACAGAGGAAATGGGAATCACTGATAGACACAGGGACGGAGAGAATGGGAATCACTGATAGACACCAGGACAGAGGGAATGGGAATCACTGACAGACACAGGGACAGAGAGACTGGGAATCAGTGATAGACACAGGGACAGAGGAAATGGGAATGAATGATTGACACAGGGACAGAGGGAATGGGAATCACTGACAGACACAGGGATAGAGGGAATGGGAATCACTGACAGACACAGAGAAAAAGAAAAAGGGAATCACTGATAGACACAGGGACAGAGGGAATGGGAATCGCGGACAGACACAGGGACGGAGGGAATGGGAATCACTGATAGATACAGGGACAGAGGGAATGGGAATCACTTACAGACACAGGGACAGAGAGAATGGGAATAACTGATAGACACAGGGACAGAGGGAATTGGAATCACTGATAGACACAGAGACAGAGGGAATGGGAATCACTGATTGACACAGGGACAGAGGGAATGGGAATCACTGATAGACACAGGGACAGAGGGAATGGGAATCTCTCACTGACACAGGGACAGAGGGAATGGGTATCACTGATAGACACCGGGACAGAGGGAATGGGAATCACTGACAGACACAGGGACAGAGAGAATGGGAATCACTGATTGACACAGGGACAGAGGGAATGGGAATCACTGATAGACACAGGGACAGATGGAGTGGGAATCACTGATAGACACTGGGACAGAGGGAATGGGAATCACTGTTAGACTCAGGGACAGAGGGAATGGGAATCACTGATAGATACATGGACAGAGAGAATGGTAATCACTGACATACTCAGGGACAGAGAGAATTGGAATCACTGACAGACACAGGGTCAGGGGGAATGGGAATCACTGATAATCACATGACAGAGGGAATGGGAATCACTGATAGACACAGGGACAGCGAGAATGGGAATCACTGACTGACACAGGGACAGAGAGACTTGGAATCAGTTATAGACACAGGGACAGAGTGAATGGGAATCACTGACAGACACAGGGACAGAGAGAATGGGAATCACTGACAGACACAGGGACAGAGAGAATGGGAATCATTGATTGACACAGCGACTGCGAGAATGGGAATCACTGATAGGCACAGGGACAGAGAGAATGGGAATCACTGATTGACACAGGGAAAGAGAGAATGGGAATCACTGACAGACACGGGGACACCGGGAATGGGATTCACTGATAGACACAGGGACAGAGGGAATGGGAATCACTGACAGACACATGACAGAGGGAATGGGAATCACTGATAGACACAGGGACAGAGGGAATGGGAATCACTGACAGACACAGAGACAGAGAGAATGGTATTCACTGATAGACACAGGGACAGAGGGAATGGGAATCACTGACAGACACAGAGAAAGAGAAAAAGGGAATCACTGATAGACACAGGGACAGAGGGAATGGGAATCGCGGACAGACACAGGGACGGAGGGAATGGGAATCACTGATAGATACAGGGACAGAGGGAATGGGAATCACTTACAGACACAGGGACAGAGAGAATGGGAATAACTGATAGACACAGGGACAGAGGGAATTGGAATCACTGATAGACACAGAGACAGAGGGAATGGGAATCACTGATTGACACAGGGACAGAGGGAATGGGAATCACTGATAGACACAGGGACAGAGGGAATGGGAATCTCTCACTGACACAGGGACAGAGTGAATGGGTATCACTGATAGACACCGGGACAGAGGGAATGGGATTCACTGACAGACACAGGGACAGAGAGAATGGGAATCACTGATAGACCCAGGGACAGAGGAAATGGGAATCACTGATTGACACAGGGACAGAGGGAATGGAAATCACTGACAGACACAGGGACAGATGGAGTGGGAATCACTGATAGACACTGGGACAGAGGGAATGGGAATCACTATTAGACTCAGGGACAGAGGGAATGGGAATCACTGATAGATACATGGACAGAGAGAATGGTAATCACTGACATACTCAGGGACAGAGAGAATTGGAATCACTGACAGACACAGGGTCAGAGGGAATGTGAATCACTGATAGACACATGACAGAGGGAATGGGAATCACTGATAGACACAGGGACAGCGAGAATGGGAATCACTGACTGACACAGGGACAGAGAGACTGGGAATCACTGACAGACACGGGGACACCGGGAATGGGAATCAGTGATAGACACCGGGACAGAGAGAATGGGAATCACTGACAGACACAGGGACAGAGAGAATGGGAATCACTGATAGATACAGGGACAGAGGGAATGGGAATCACTGACAGACACAGGGACAGAGAGACTGGGAATCAGTGATAGACACAGGGACAGAGGAAATGGGAATGAATGATTGACACAGGGACAGAGGGAATGGGAATCACTGACAGACACAGGGATAGAGGGAATGGGAATCACTGACAGACACAGAGAAAAAGAAAAAGGGAATCACTGATAGACACAGGGACAGAGGGAATGGGAATCGCGGACAGACACAGGGACGGAGGGAATGGGAATCACTGATAGATACAGGGACAGAGGGAATGGGAATCACTTACAGACACAGGGACAGAGAGAATGGGAATAACTGATAGACACAGGGACAGAGGGAATTGGAATCACTGATAGACACAGAGACAGAGGGAATGGGAATCACTGATTGACACAGGGACAGAGGGAATGGGAATCACTGATAGACACAGGGACAGAGGGAATGGGAATCTCTCACTGACACAGGGACAGAGGGAATGGGTATCACTGATAGACACCGGGACAGAGGGAATGGGAATCACTGACAGACACAGGGACAGAGAGAATGGGAATCACTGATTGACACAGGGACAGAGGGAATGGGAATCACTGATAGACACAGGGACAGATGGAGTGGGAATCACTGATAGACACTGGGACAGAGGGAATGGGAATCACTGTTAGACTCAGGGACAGAGGGAATGGGAATCACTGATAGATACATGGACAGAGAGAATGGTAATCACTGACATACTCAGGGACAGAGAGAATTGGAATCACTGACAGACACAGGGTCAGGGGGAATGGGAATCACTGATAATCACATGACAGAGGGAATGGGAATCACTGATAGACACAGGGACAGCGAGAATGGGAATCACTGACTGACACAGGGACAGAGAGACTTGGAATCAGTTATAGACACAGGGACAGAGTGAATGGGAATCACTGACAGACACAGGGACAGAGAGAATGGGAATCACTGACAGACACAGGGACAGAGAGAATGGGAATCATTGATTGACACAGCGACTGCGAGAATGGGAATCACTGATAGGCACAGGGACAGAGAGAATGGGAATCACTGATTGACACAGGGAAAGAGAGAATGGGAATCACTGACAGACACGGGGACACCGGGAATGGGATTCACTGATAGACACAGGGACAGAGGGAATGGGAATCACTGACAGACACATGACAGAGGGAATGGGAATCACTGATAGACACAGGGACAGAGGGAATGGGAATCACTGACAGACACAGAGACAGAGAGAATGGTATTCACTGATAGACACAGGGACAGAGGGAATGGGAATCACTGACAGACACAGAGAAAGAGAAAAAGGGAATCACTGATAGACACAGGGACAGAGGGAATGGGAATCGCGGACAGACACAGGGACGGAGGGAATGGGAATCACTGATAGATACAGGGACAGAGGGAATGGGAATCACTTACAGACACAGGGACAGAGAGAATGGGAATAACTGATAGACACAGGGACAGAGGGAATTGGAATCACTGATAGACACAGAGACAGAGGGAATGGGAATCACTGATTGACACAGGGACAGAGGGAATGGGAATCACTGATAGACACAGGGACAGAGGGAATGGGAATCTCTCACTGACACAGGGACAGAGTGAATGGGTATCACTGATAGACACCGGGACAGAGGGAATGGGATTCACTGACAGACACAGGGACAGAGAGAATGGGAATCACTGATAGACCCAGGGACAGAGGAAATGGGAATCACTGATTGACACAGGGACAGAGGGAATGGAAATCACTGACAGACACAGGGACAGATGGAGTGGGAATCACTGATAGACACTGGGACAGAGGGAATGGGAATCACTATTAGACTCAGGGACAGAGGGAATGGGAATCACTGATAGATACATGGACAGAGAGAATGGTAATCACTGACATACTCAGGGACAGAGAGAATTGGAATCACTGACAGACACAGGGTCAGAGGGAATGTGAATCACTGATAGACACATGACAGAGGGAATGGGAATCACTGATAGACACAGGGACAGAGAGAATGGGAATCACTGACTGACACAGGGACAGAGAGACTGGGAATCAGTTATACACACAGGGACAGAGGGAATGGGAATCACTGACAGACACAGGGACAGAGAGAATGGGAATCACTGACAGACACAGGGACAGAGAGAATGGGAATCATTGATTGACACAGCGACTGCGAGAATGGGAATCACTGACAGGCACAGGGACAGAGGGAATGGGAATCACTGATAGACACAGGGACAGAGAGAATGGGAATCACTGATAGACACAGCGACCGAGAGACTGGGAATCAGTGATAGACACAGGGACAGAGGAAATGGGAATCACTGATAGACACAGGGACGGAGAGAATGGGAATCACTGATAGACACCAGGACAGAGGGAATGGGAATCACTGACAGACACAGGGACAGAGAGACTGGGAATCAGTGATAGACACAGGGACAGAGGAAATGGGAATGAATGATTGACACAGGGACAGAGGGAATGGGAATCACTGACAGACACAGGGATAGAGGGAATGGGTATCACTGACAGACACAGAGAAAGAGAAAAAGGGAATCACTGATAGACACAGGGACAGAGGGAATGGGAATCGCGGACAGACACAGAGACGGAGGGAATGGGAATCACTGATAGATACAGGGACAGAGGGAATGGGAATCACTTACAGACACAGGGACAGAGAGAATGGGAATAACTGATAGACACAGGGACAGAGGGAATTGGAATCACTGATAGACACAGAGACAGAGGGAATGGGAATCACTGATTGACACAGGGACAGAGGGAATGGGAATCACTGATAGACACAGGGACAGAGGGAATGGGAATCTCTCACTGACACAGGGACAGAGGGAATGGGTATCACTGATAGACACCGGGACAGAGGGAATGGGAATCACTGACAGACACAGGGACAGAGAGAATGGGAATCACTGATTGGCACAGGGACAGAGGGAATGGGAATCACTGATAGACACAGGGACAGATGGAGTGGGAATCACTGATAGACACTGGGACAGAGGGAATGGGAATCACTGTTAGACTCAGGGACAGAGGGAATGGGAATCACTGATAGATACATGGACAGAGAGAATGGTAATCACTGACATACTCAGGGACAGAGAGAATTGGAATCACTGACAGACACAGGGTCAGAGGGAATGGGAATCACTGATAATCACATGACAGAGGGAATGGGAATCACTGATAGACACAGGGACAGCGAGAATGGGAATCACTGACTGACACAGGGACAGAGAGACTTGGAATCAGTTATAGACACAGGGACAGAGTGAATGGGAATCACTGACAGACACAGGGACAGAGAGAATGGGAATCACTGACAGACACAGGGACAGAGAGAATGGGAATCATTGATTGACACAGCGACTGCGAGAATGGGAATCACTGACAGGCACAGGGACAGAGAGAATGGGAATCACTGATTGACACAGGGAAAGAGAGAATGGGAATCACTGACAGACACGGGGACACCGGGAATGGGATTCACTGATAGACACAGGGACAGAGGGAATGGGAATCACTGACAGACACATGACAGAGGGAATGGGAATCACTGATAGACACAGGGACAGAGGGAATGGGAATCACTGACAGACACAGAGACAGAGAGAATGGTATTCACTGATAGACACAGGGACAGAGGGAATGGGAATCACTGACAGACACAGAGACCGAGAGAATGGGAATGACCGTGAGCGTGGCGACGTGGGTGAGGGTGGGGTTGCGTTTGAGGGTCACTGTGGGGGTGAGGCTGGGGTTGTGGGTGGGTGGTGAGGGTGAGGGTGGGGATGCGGGTGTGCTTGGGGTGTAGCGGAGGTTGTCGTTGTGGATGGGGATGGGTGTGAGGCTGAGCGTGTGGGTGGGGATGGGTGTGAGTGTGAGTATGAGGGTGAGGGTGAGGCGAGGGGTGAGGGTGAGGGTGACAGTGGGGATGGGGATGTGGGTGGGGTTGTAGGTGAGGGTGGGATTGAGGTTGAGGGTGAGGGTGAGGGTGGTGGTGAGGCTGGGGGTGAGGATGGAGGTGAGGATGAGGGTGAGGGTGAGGATGGGGGTGTGGCTGGGGGTGTGGCTGGGGTTGTATGTGAGGGTGGGATTGAGGTTGAGGGTGAGGGTGAGGGTGGTGGTGAGGGTGTGGGTGGGGATGGGTGTGAGGGTGGTGGTGAGGGTGGGGATGAGTTTGGGGTGAGGGTGAGCGTGAGGGTGATGGTGAGGCTGGGGGTGAGGGTGGAGGTGAGGATGAGGGTGAGGGTGAGGATGGGGGTGTGGCTGGGGGTGTGGCCTGGGGTGTAGGTGGGGTGTGGGTGGGGGTGGGATTGAGGGTGGTGGTGAGGGTGGGTGTGTTCCTGGGTGGGTCACAGTGCTATGGATGGAGTGCCCTTCTTCCTCCCAGTCAGGGGCACCTGTACGTGGGAGGGAGAGAGGGGGTGCCCCCTGTGCTTCCATTCTCCCGGACATTTCCAGGGAGGGAGGGCAGAGTCAGGATGTTGTTGGGAATGAGTGTCGGAATGTGGCTTCCATTGGTGTTGGTGTGGGACACATGTCTGACCATCTGCACTATAGGAGAGACTGAGAGTGATTACACTTCTCCATCTCACACCGACTCCAGTTATATACTGAGGGACAGAGAGACAGACAGACAGACAGGAACACACACACACACACACACAGGGGCAGAGAGAGAGATGCACACACAAGGGCAGAGAGAGACTGAGAGACAAAGACAGGGACAGAGAGACTTACACACACATACAGGGAACGACAGAAAGAGAGAGACACACATGGACAGAGAGAGACAGAGAGACAAAGGCAGGGACAGAGACTTACACACACACACACACACATGGGCTGACAGGGACAGAGGGTCACAGATAAACACAGGGATGCAAGACAGAGAGAAAAACACAGGCAGACAGAGCGACAGAGAGAGAGTGTCACAGATAGACCAAGGAACAGACACAGTGAGTCACTGATAGGCAGAGGGACAGAGAGAGAGAGTGTGTCACAGAAAGACACAGGGTCAGAGACAAAAGTCACCGATAGGCAGAGGGAGAGGGAGGGAGAGAGAGAGAGAGAGTGTCACAGAAAGACACAGGGTCAGAGACAAAAGTCACCGATAGGCAGAGGGAGAGGGAGGGAGAAAGAGAGAGAGAGAGAGTGTCACAGATAGACACAGGGACATGTTACAGAGGGAGACAGAGGGGGACAGTAATTCTCAGACAAACTGCAGTCTGCACAGAGTGTAAACTATCCAACGAATCACATTGAATTCCCCACCCACACTGACAGCGAGTTCATCAAACTGCAATCATCCATTTCTGACGGAGCTACTGAGCCCCACGCGGTTTACAGGGACTCCCACATGCTACAGCTGCAACACCTCACCTCGCCTACTTTATTACTGAGCTCAGTGAATCCGACTGCGTTTCACACTCGGAATGTTACTGTCTAACTATCTGTTCTGACAGATTGGAGCTTTACAATCACTCTGAAATTGGTTTAATCCTTGTAGCTCTCTGTTACTGTGATAGCCGAGTCTGCCAATTTACAGGGACCAATGTCGAAGACTTACCATCGACTGAACGCATCTCCCCCACAGTCCTCAGGCCTGGTTGTGCCTGGCTCCCATTTTCCAGGATTTCTCGGGAACAAGTCGGGAAGCCAACTGCAGCTATGTGCCAGCGAGAGACCTCACTTACCCCAGTCCTGGAGAATGGTACCCGGTCTCTCAGCGCACAGTTTCCAGCCAAACCTTTAACACAATCACAAGATCATCATCACAACCGCACCCCAATGCCTGAGGAAGAGAGTCACAGGGACAGAGACCAGACGCTAGGGACATAGCACTGAAACAATAATATCTCAAAGAACAGAGAGAGAGAACCCATATCACGCACAGATGCAGAGAGAAAAATCACAGTGCCATCCAGGTTACATGGAGAGACAATCAGAGTTATACAGGGATGGAGAGAGACACAGCGAGATGGAGGGACAGTTCGAAGTGGAGAAGTGCTCACAAGTAGTACACTCCTAGAGATGTACAGCGCGGAAACACACTCTTCGGTCCAACCCGTCCATGCTGACCCAGATATCCCAACCCAATCTAGTCCCACCTGCCAGCACTCGGCCCATATCCCTCCAAACCCTTCCTATTCATACACCCATCCAAATGCCTTTTAAATGTTGCAATTGTACCAGCCTCCACCACATCCTCTGGCAGCTCATTCCATACACGTACCACCCTGTGCGTGAAAAAGTTGCCCCTTAGGTCTATTTTATATCATTCCCCTCTCGCCCTAAACCTATGCCCCTCTAGTTCTGGACTCCCCCACCACAGGGAAATGACTTTGTCTATTTATCCTATCCATGCCCCTCATAATTTTATAAACCTCTATAAGGTCACCCCTCAGCCTCCGATGCTCCAGGGAAAACAGCCCCAGCCTGTTCAACCCTATAGCTCAAATCCTCCAACCCTGGCAACATCCCTGTAAATCCTTTCTGAACCCTTTCAAGTTTCACAACATCTTTCCGATAGGAAGGAGACCAGAATTGATTCCAAAAGTGAGATTCACAGATAGAAACAGGGACAGAGAGAGATAGCTAAAAGGACAAAGAGAAATTCACAGATAGAGACAGGAGCAGAGATGGAGAGGCACACACATAGATACAGGGACATTCAGAGAGAGTCATGCAGATAGACAAAGAGACAGAGAGAGAGAGCACACACAGATAACCAGACAGACAGAGAGAGAGAGAGAGAGAGAGAGAGAGAGAAAGAGACAATCACAGATAGACACAGGGACACAGAGAGAGAGAGAGAGAGAGAGAGAGAGACACGCAGATAACCAGACAGACAGAGAGAGAAGGGGAGAGAGAGAGAGATAGTCACAGATAGAGACAGGGACACAGAGAGAGAGAGAGACACGCAGATAGACACAGGGACAGAGAGAGAGAGAGGGACACGCAGATAATCAGACAGAGAGAGAGAGAGAGAGAGTAAGAGACAATCACAGATAGAGACAGGGACACAGAGAGAGAGAGAGAGAGACACGCAGATAACCAGACAGACAGAGACACGCAGATAGACACAGGTACATAGAGAGAGAGAGAGAGAGAGACACGCAGATAACCAGACAGAGAGAGAGAGAGAGAGAGAGACACACAGATAGACACAGGGACACAGAGAGAGAGAGAGAGAGACACGTAGATAACCAGACAGAGAGAGAGAGAGAGAGAGACATACAGATAGACACAGGGACAGAGAGAGAAAGAGAGAGAGATAGGCACAGCGACAGAGAGAGACACACACACAGATAGATACAGGGACAGCGAGAGAGACACACACACACACAGATAGACACAGGGACAGAGAGAGAGAGAGACACACACACAGATAGACACAAGGACAGAGAGAGACAGATAGACACAAGGACAGAGAGAGAGAGAGACACACACGCACACACACAGATAGACACAGGGACAGAGAGAGAGAGAGAGAGAGACACACACACACACACAGATAGACACAAGGACAGAGAGAGAGAGAGATAGATAGACACAGGGACAGAGAGAGAGAGAGAGAGACACACACAGAACACAGATAGACACAAGGACAGAGAGAGAGAGACAGATAGACACAGGGACAGAGAGAGAGAGAGAGAGACACACACAGATAGATACAGGGACAGAGAGAGAGAGAGATTACCACCGACACAGGCAGGGACAGAGAGAGTTGTGATGAAAGCAGGGGCAGATATACAACGTGTGAATACTAGGGATCAGTTTGTCTCGTGATTTGGAGCTTCCTGTGTCAAGGTGTGGTGTCAGTGTTTCAGGAACAAAAGCCTGACTCTTTAGCAGCATCTGTTCGTCTGCCCTAAGGGGACTTCCTGCTGTGTACACCTTATCAGGTAGCAGCCCAGGGAGAGGCGCCGAGCGTCCCAACAATGTCACAGAGTCAGCACGCTGTTTACAACACCACAGGGGAATGAGACAGCCAGCCACAGCTCTCAGGGGTGAGCTGCACAAAGAGAGGGAAGGGGATAGAAAAGGAGGGAGAATAGCCTCCCCTCAGGGAGGAAGAGACAGACACAGATGGAGGGATGGACAGCAGGAGGGATGGAGTGGGAGATGGGATCAGGACAATGGGGAGACAGACAGGGGTTCAGGCTCGAGGGTTACACAGTACTCAGGGATTTCACACAGACCCCCGGTCAGGGGCAGAGTGAGACACTCACCCTCACCCCCTCCCTCACCCCCTCCATCACCCCCTCCCTCAACCCACCCTCACCCCCTCCCTCACCGCCCTCCCTCACCCCCTCCCTCACCCCCTCCCTCACCGCCCTCCCTCACCCCCTCCCTCACCCCCTCCCTCACCCCCTCGCTCACCCCCTCCCACACCACCACCCTCACCCCCTCCCTCACCGCCTTCCCTCACCCCCTCCCGCACCCCCTACCTCACCGCCCTCCCTCACCCCCTCCCTCACCCCTTCCCTCACCCCCTCCCTCACCCCCTCCCTCACCCCCTCCCTCACCCCCTCCCTCCCTCACCCCCTCCCTCACCCCCTCCCTCACCGCCCTCCCTCACCCCCTCCCTCACCCCCTCCCTCACACCCTCCCTCACCCCCTCCCTCACCGCCCTCCCTCACCGCCCTTCCTCACCCCCTCCCTCACCCCCTCCCTCACCCCCCTCACTCACCCCCTCCCTCACCCCCTCCCTCACCCCCTCCCTCACCCCCTCCCTCACCCCCCTCACTCACCCCCTCCCTCACCCCCTCCCTCACCCCCTCCCTCACCCCCTCCCTCACCCCCTCCCTCACCCCCCTCACTCACCGCCCTCCCTCACACCCTCCCTCACCGCCCTCCCTCACCCCCTCGCTCACACCCTCCCTCACCCCCTCCCTCAATGCCCTCCCTCACCCCCTCCCTCACCCCCTCCCTCACCGCCCTCCCTCACCCCCTCCCTCACCCCCTCCCTCACCGCCCTCCCTCACCCCCTCCCTCACCGCCCTCCCTCACCCCCTCGCTCACCGCCCTCCCTCACCCCCTCCCTCACCCCCTCCCTCACCGACCTCCCTCACCCCCTCCCTCACCCCTTCCCTCACCCCCTCCCTCACCCCCTCCCTCACCCCCTCCCTCACCCCCTCCCTCCCTCACCCCCTCCCTCACCGCCCTCCCTCACCGCCCTCCTTCACCACCCTCCCTCACCCCCTCCCTCACCCCCTCGCTCACCCCCTCCCTCACCCCCTCCCTCAACCCCTCCCTCCCTCACCCCCTCCCTCACCGCCCTCCCTCACCGCCCTCCTTCACCGCCCTCCCACACCCCCTCCCTCACCCCTTCCCTCACCCCCTCCCTCACCCCCTCCCTCACCCCCTCCCTCACCCCCTCCCTCACCGCCCTCCCTCACCGCCCTCCTTCACCACCCTCCCTCACCCCCTCCCTCACCCCCTTGCTCACCCCCTCCCTCACCCCCTTGCTCACCGCCCTCCCACACCCCCCTCCCTCAGCCCCTCCCTCACTCCACTCCCTCACCCCCTCCCTCACCGCCCTCCCTCACCCCCTCCCTCACCCCCTCCCTCACCCCCTCCCTCACACCCTCCCACACCCCCCTCCCTCACCGCCCTCCCTCACACCCTCCCTCACCGCCCTCCCTCACCCCCTCCCTCACCCCCTCGCTCACCCCCTCCCTCACCCCTTCCCTCACCCCCTCCCTCACCCCCTCCCTCACCGCCCTCCCTCACCCCCTCCCTCACCCCCTCCCTCACCGCCCTCCCTCACCCCCTCCCTCACCCCTTCCCTCACCCCCTCCCTCACCCCCTCCCTCACCCCCTCCCTCACCCCCTCCCTCACCCCCTCCCTCCCTCACCCCCTCCCTCACCACCTCCCTCACCGCCCTCCCTCACCCCCTCCCTCACCCCCTCCCTCACCGCCCTCCCTCACCCCCTCCCTCACCCCCTCCCTCACCCCCTCCCTCACCCCCTCCCTCACCGCCCTCCCTCACCCCCTCCCTCACCCCTTCCCTCACCCCCTCCCTCACCGCCCTCCCTCACCCCCTCCCTCACCCCTTCCCTCACCCCCTCCCTCACCCCCTCCCTCACCCACTCCCTCCCTCACCCCCTCCCTCACCACCTCCCTCACCGCCCTCCCTCACCCCCTCCCTCACCCCCTCCCTCACCGCCCTCCCTCACCCCCTCCCTCACCCCCTCCCTCACCCCCTCCCTCACCCCCTCCCTCACCGCCCTCCCTCACCCCCACCCTCACCCCTTCCCTCACCCCCTCCCTCACCCCTTCCCTCACCCCCTCCCTCACCGCCCTCCCTCACCCCCTCCCTCACCCCTTCCCTCACCCCCTCCCTCACCCCTTCCCTCACCCCCTCCCTCACCGCCCTCCCTCCCTCACCCCCTCCCTCACCCCCTCGCTCACCCCCTCCCTCACCCCTTCCCTCACCCCCTCCCTCACCGCCCTCCCTCCCTCACCCCCTCCCTCACCCCCTCCCTCACCCCATCCCTCACCGCCCTCCCTCCCTCACCCCCTCCCTCACCCCATCCCTCACCGCCCTCCCTCCCTCACCCCCTCCCTCACCCCCTCCCTCACCGCCCTCCCTCCCTCACCCCCTCCCTCACCCCCTCCCTCACCCCATCCCTCACCCCCTCCCTCACCGCCCTCCCTCACCCCCTCCCTCACCCCCTCCCTCACCCCCTCCCTCACCCCATCCCTCACCCCCTCCCTCACCGCCCTCCCTCACCCCCTCCCTCACCCCTTCCCTCACCCCCTCCCTCACCCCCTCTCTCACCGCCCTCCCTCACCCCCTCCCTCACCCCTTCCCTCACCCCCTCCCTCACCCCCTCCCTCACCCCCTCCCTCACCGCCCTCCCTCACCCCCTCCCTCACCCCCTCCCTCACCCCCTCGCTCACCCCCTCGCTCACCCCCTCCCTCACCGCCCTCCCTCACCCCCTCCCTCACCCCCTCCCTTACCCCCTCCCTCACCCCCTCCCTCACCGCCCTCCCTCCCTCACCCCCTCCCTCACCCCCTCCCTCACCCCCTCGCTTACCCTCTCGCTCACCCCCTCCCTCACCGCCCTCCCTCACCCCCTCCCTCACCCCCTCCCTCACCCCCTCGCTCACCCCCTCCCTCACCCCCTCCCTCACCCCCTCCCTCACCGCCCTCCCTCCCTCACCCCCTACCTCACCCCCTCCCTCACCCCCTCGCTCACCCCCTACCTCACCCCCACCCTCACCCCCTCCCTCACCGCCCTCCCTCACCCGCTCCCTCACCGCCCTCCCTCACCGCCCTCCCTCACCCCCTACCTCACACCCTCCTTCACCCCCTCCCTCACCCCCTCCCTCACCCCCTCGCTCACCCCCTCCCTCACCCCCTCCCTCACCCCCTCCCTCACCGCCCTCCCTCCCTCACCCCCTACCTCACCCCCTCCTTCACCCCCTCCCTCACCCCCTCCCTCACCCCCTCGCTTACCCCCTCGCTCACCCCCTCCCTCACCGCCCTCCCTCACCCCCTCCCTCACCCCCTCGCTCACCCCCTACCTCACCCCCTACCTCACCCCCTCCCTCACCCCCTCGCTCACCCCCTACCTCACCCCCTCCCTCACCCCCTCCCTCACCGCCCTCCCTCACACCGTCCCTCACCCCTTCACTCACCCCCTCCCTCACCGCCCTCCCTCACCCCCTCCCTCACCCCCTCACTCACCCCCTCACTCACCCCCTCCCTCACCCCCTCCCTCACCCCTCACTCACCCCCTCACTCACCGCCTCCCTCACCCCCTTCCTCACCCCCTCCCTCACCCCCTCGCTCACCCCCTCACTCACCCCCTCGCGCACCGCCCTCCCTCACCTCCCTCCCTCACTCACCCCCTCCCTCACCCCCTCGCTCACCCCCTCCCTCCCTCACCCCCTCCCTCACCCCCTCGCTCACCCCCTCCCTCACCCCCTCCCTCACCCCCTCGCTCACCCACTCCCTCACCCCCTCCCTCACCGCCCTCCCTCACCCCCTCCCTCAGCCCCTCCCTCACCCCCTCCCTCACCCCCTCCCTCACACCCTCCCTCACCGCCCTCCCTCACCCCCTCCCTCACCCCCTCCCTCACCGCCCTTCCTCTCCCCCTCCCTCACCGCCCTCCCTCAACCCCTCCCTCACCCCCTCGCTCACCCCCTCCCTCACCCCCTCGCTCACCACCCTCCCTCACCGCCCTCCCTCACCGCCCTCCCTCACCCCCCTCCCTCACAGCCCTCCCTCACCGCCCTCCCTCACCCCCTCCCTCACCCCCTCGCTCACTCCCTCCCTCACCCCCTCCCTCACCCCCTCCCTCACCGCCCTCCCCCACCCCCTCCCTCACCCCCTCGCTCCCTCACCCCCTCGCTCCCTCACCCCCTCCCTCACCCCCTCCCTCACCCCTCACTCACCGCCCTCCCTCACACTCTCCCTCACCCCCTACCTCACCCCCTCCCTCACACCCTCCCTCCCTCACCGCCTCCCTCACCCCCTCCCTCCCTCACCCCCTCCCTCACCCCCTCCCTCCCTCACCCCCTCCCTCACCGCCCTTCCTCACCCCCTCCCTCACCCCCTCCCTCACCCCCCTCACTCACCCCCTCCCTCACCCCCTCCCTCACCCCCTCCCTCACCCCCCTCACTCACCGCCCTCCCTCACACCCTCCCTCACCGCCCTCCCTCACCCCCTCGCTCACACCCTCCCTCACCGCCCTCCCTCACCCCCTCCCTCACCCCCTCCCTCACCGCCCTCCCTCACCCCCTCCCTCACACCCTCCCTCACCGCCCTCCCTCACCGCCCTCCCTCACACCCTCCCTCACCGCCCTCCCTCACCCCCTCGCTCACCGCCCTCCCTCACCCCCTTCCTCACCCCCTCCCTCACCGCCCTCCCTCACCCCCTCCCTCACCCCCTCCCTCACCCCCTCCCTCACCGCCCTTCCTCACCCCCTCCCTTACCGCCCTCCCTCACCCCCTCCCTCACCCCCTCCCTCACCGCCCTCCCTCACCCCCTCCCTCACCCGTTCCCTCACCCCCTCCCTCACCCCCTCCCTCACCCCCTCCCTCACCCCCTCCCTCCCTCACCCCCTCCCTCACCCCCTCGCTCACCCCCTCGCTCACCCCCTCCCTCATCCCCTTGCTCACCCCCACCCTCACCCCCTCCCTCACACCCTCCCTCACCCCCTCCCTCACCCCCTCCCTCACCCCGTTGCTCACCGCCCTCCCTCACCCCCCTCCCTCAGCCCCTCCCTCACACCCTCCCTCACCCCCTCGCTCACCCCCTCCCTCACCCCCTCCCTCACCCCCTTGCTCACCCCCTCCCTCACCGCCCTCCCTCACCCCCTCCCTCACCCCCTCGCTCACCGCCCTCCCTCACCCCCTTCCTCACCCCCTCCCTCACCGCCCTCCCTCACCCCCTCCCTCACCCCCTCCCTCCCCCCCTCCCTCACCGCCCTTCCTCACCCCCTCCCTTACCGCCCTCCCTCACCCCCTCCCTCACCCCCTCCCTCACCGCCCTCCCTCACCCCCTCACTCACCCCTTCCCTCACCCCCTCCCTCACCCACTCCCTCACCCCCTCCCTCACCCCCTCCCTCCCTCACCCCCTCCCTCACCGCCCTCCCTCACCGCCCTCCTTCACCACCCTCCCTCACCCCCTCCCTCACCCCCTCGCTCACCCCCTCGCTCACCCCCTCCCTCATCCCCTTGCTCACCCCCACCCTCACCCCCTCCCTCACACCCTCCCTCACCCCCTCCCTCACCCCCTCCCTCACCCCCTTGCTCACCCCCTCCCTCACCGCCCTCCCTCACCCCCTCCCTCACCCCCTCGCTCACCCCCTCCCTCACCCCCTCCCTCACCCCCTCGCTCACCCCCTCCCTCACCCCTTCCCTCACCCCCTCCCTCACCCCCTCCCTCACCGCCCTCCCTCACCCCCTCCCTCACCCCCTCCCTCACCGCCGTCCCTCACCCCCTCCCTCACCCCTTCCCTCACCCCCTCCCTCACCCCTTCCCTCACCCCCTCCCTCACCCCCTCCCTCACCCCCTCCCTCACCCCCTCCCTCCCTCACCCCCTCCCTCACCCCCTCCCTCACCGCCCTCCCTCACCCCCTCCCTCACCCCCTCCCTCACCGCCCTCCCTCACCCCCTCCCTCACCCCTTCCCTCACCCCCTCCCTCACCCCCTCCCTCACCCCCTCGCTCACCCCTTCCCTCACCCCCTCCCTCACCCCCTTGCTCACCCCCTCCCTCACCGCCCTCCCTCACCCCCTCGCACACCCCCTCCCTCACCCCCTCCCTCACCCCCTTGCTCACCCCCTCCCTCACCGCCCTCCCTCACCCCCTCCCTCACCCCCTCGCTCACCCCCTCCCTCACCCCTTCCCTCACCCCCTCCCTCACCCCTTCCCTCACCCCCTCCCTCACCGCCCTCCCTCACCCCCTCCCTCACCCCTTCCCTCACCCCCTCCCTCACCGCCCTCCCTCCCTCACCCCCTCCCTCACCCCCTCCCTCACCCCATCCCTCACCCCCTCCCTCACCGCCCTCCCTCACCGCCCTCCCTCACTCACCCCCTCGCTCACCCCCTCCCTCACCCCTTCCCTCACCCCCTCCCTCACCGCCCTCCCTCCCTCACCCCCTCCCTCACCCCCTCCCTCACCCCATCCCTCACCCCCTCCCTCACCGCCCTCCCTCACCCCCTCCCTCACCCCTTCCCTCACCCCCTCCCTCACCCCCTCCCTCACACCCTCCCTCACCCCCTCCCTCACCGCCCTCCCTCACCCCCTCCCTCACCCCCTCCCTCACCCCCTCCCTCACCCCTTCCCTCACCCCCTCCCTCACCCCCTCCCTCACCCCCTCCCTCACCCCCTCCCTCACCCCCTCCCTCACCCCCTCCCTCACCGCCCTCCCTCACCCCCTCCCTCACCCCCTCGCTCACCCCCTCCCTCACAGCCCTCCCTCACCCCCTCCCTCACCGCCCTCCCTCACCCCCTCCCTCACCCCCTCCCTCACCGCCCTCCCTCACCGCCCTCCCTCCCTCACCCCCTCCCTCACCGCCTCCCTCACCCCCTCGCTTACCCCCTCGCTCACCCCCTCCCTCTCCGCCCTCCCTCACCCCCTCCCTCACCCCCTCCCTCACCCCCTCCCTCACCGCCTCCCTCACCCCCTCCCTCACCCCCTCGCTCACCCCCTACCTCACCCCCTCGCTCACCGCCCTCCCTCACCCGCTCCCTCACCGCCCTCCCTCACCGCCCTCCCTCACCCCCTACCTCACTCCCTCCTTCACCCCCTCCCTCACCCCCTCCCTCACCCCCTCGCTCACCCCCTCCTGCACCCCCTCCCTCACCCCCTCCCTCACCGCCCTCCCTCCCTCACCCCCTACCTCACCCCCTCCCTCACCCCCTCGCTCACCCCCTACCTCACCCCCTCCCTCACCCCCTCCCTCACCGCCCTCCCTCACCCGCTCCCTCACCGCCCTCCCTCACCGCCCTCCCTCACCCCCTACCTCACCCCCTCCTTCACCCCCTCCCTCACCCCCTCCCTCACCCCCTCGCTCACCCCCTCCCTCACCCCCTCCCTCACCCCCTCCCTCACCGCCCTCCCTCCCTCACCCCCTACCTCACCCCCTCCTTCACCCCCTCCCTCACCCCCTCCCTCACCCCCTCGCTTACCCCCTCGCTCACCCCCTCCCTCACCGCCCTCCCTCACCCCCTCCCTCACCCCCTCCCTCACCCCCTCCCTCACCGCCTCCCTCACCCCCTCGCTCACCCCCTCCCTCACCGCCCTCCCTCACCCCCTACCTCACCCCCTCCTTCACCCCCTCCCTCACCCCCTCCCTCACCCCCTCCCTCACCGCCCTCCCTCATCCCCTCGCTCACCCCCTACCTCACCCCCTCCTTCACCCCCTCCCTCACCCCCTCCCTCACCCCCTCCCTCACCCCCTCCTTCACCCCCTCCCTCACCCCCTCCCTCACCCCCTCGCTTACCCCCTCGCTCACCCCCTCCCTCACCGCCCTCCCTCACCCCCTCCCTCACCCCCTCCCTCACCCCCTCCCTCACCCCCTCGCTCACCCCCTACCTCACCCCCTCCCTCACCGCCGTCCCTCACACCGTCCCTCACCCCTTCACTCACCCCCTCCCTCACCGCCCTCCCTCACCGCCCTCCCTCACCCCCTCCCTCACCCCCTCACTCACCCCCTCACTCACCCCCTCCCTCCCCCTCCTTCACCCCATCGCTCACCCCCTCACTCACCCCCTCCCTCACCCCCTCCCTCACCCCTCACTCACCCCCTCACTCACCCCCTCCCTCACCCCCTTCCTCACCCCCTCCCTCACCCCCTCGCTCACCCCCTCACTCACCCCCTCGCGCACCGCCCTCCCTCACCTCCCTCCCTCACTCACCCCCTCCCTCACCCCCTCGCTCACCCCCTCCCTCCCTCACCCCCTCCCTCACCCCCTCGCTCACCCCCTCCCTCACCCCCTCCCTCACCCCCTCGCTCACCCACTCCCTCACTCCCTCCCTCACCGCCCTCCCTCACCCCCCTCCCTCACCCCCTCCCTCACCCCCTCCCTCACCCCCTCGCTCACCCCCTCCCTCACCCCCTCCCTCACCCCCTCCCTCACCGCCCTCCCTCACCCCCTCCCTCACCCCCTCCCTCATCGCCCTCCCTCACCCCCTCCCTCAACCCCTCCCTCACCCCCTCGCTCACCCCCTCCCTCACCCCCTCGCTCACCACCCTCCCTCACCGCCCTCCCTCACCCCCTCCCTCAACCCCTCCCTCACCCCCTCGCTCACCCCCTCCCTCACCCCCTCGCTCACCACCCTCCCTCACCGCCCTCCCTCACCGCCCTCCCTCACCCCCCTCCCTCACCGCCCTCCCTCACCCCCTCCCACACCACCCTCCCTCACCCCCTCCCTCACCACCCTCCCTCACCCCCTCCCTCACCCCCTCCCTCACCGCCCTCCCTCACCGCCCTCCCTTACCGCCCTCCCACACCACCCTCCCTCACCCCCTCCCTCACCACCCTCCCTCACCCCCTCCCTCACCCCCTCCCTCACCCCCTCCCTCCCCCCCTCCCTCACCCCCTCGCTCACCCCCTCCCTCACCCCCTCGCTCACCCCCACAATCACCCCCTCCCTCACCATCAACCCCTCCCTCTCCCCCTCCCTCACCCCTCCCTCACCCCCTCCTTCACCCCCTCCCGCACCCCCTCGCTCACCCCCTCCCTCACCCCCTCCCTCACCCCCTCGCTCACCCCCTCCCTCACCCCCCTCCCTCACCCCCTCCCTCACCCCCTCCCTCACCCCCTCGCTCACCCCCTCCCTCACCCCCTCCCTCACCCCTCACTCACCCCCTCACTCACCCCCTCCCTCACCCCCTCCCTCACCCCCTCCCTCACCCCCTCCCTCACCGCCCTCCCTCACCCCCTCCCTCACCCCCTCGCCCACCCCCTCCTTCACCCCCTCCCTCACCCCCTCCGTCACCCCCTCCCTCACCCCCTCGCTCACCCCCTCCCTCACCGCCCTCCCTCACCCCCTCCCTCACCCCCTCGCCCACCCCCTCCTTCACCCCCTCCCTCACCCCCTCCGTCACCCCCTCCCTCACCCCCTCCCTCACCCCCTCCCTCACCCCCTCCCTCACCGCCCTCCCTCACCCCCTCCCTCACCCCCTCGCCCACCCCCTCCCTCACCGCCCTCCCTCACCCTCTCCCTCACCCCCCTCCCTCACCCCCTCCCTCACCCCCTCCCTCACCACCTCGCTCACCCCCTCCCTCACCGCCCTCCCTCACCCCCTCCCTCACCGCCCTCCCTCACCCCCTCCCTCACCCCCTCCCTCACCCCCCTCCCTCACCCCCTCGCTCACCCCCTCCCTCACCCCTCCCTCACCCCCTCCTTCACCCCCTCCCGCACCCCCTCGCTCACCCCCTCCCTCACCCCCACCCTCACCCCCTCGCTCACCCCCTCCCTCACCCCCTCCCTCACCCCCTCGCTCACCCCCTCCCTCACCGCCCTCCCTCACCCCCTCCCTCACCGCCCTCCCTCACCCCCTCCCTCACCGCCCTCCCTCACCCCCTCCCTCACCCCCTCCCTCACCGCCTTCCCTCACCCCCTCCCTCACCCCCTCGCTCAACCCCTCCCTCCCTCACCCCCTCCCTCACCCCCTCCCTCACCGCCCTCCCTCACCCCCTCCCTCACCCCCTCCCTCACCGCCCTCCCTCACCCCCTCCCTCACCCCCTCCCTCACCGCCTTCCCTCACCCCCTCCCTCACCGCCTTCCCTCACCCCCTCCCTCACCCCCTCCCTCACCCCCTCCCTCCCTCACCCCCTCCCTCACCCCCTCCCTCACCGCCCTCCCTCACCCCCTCCCTCACCCCCTCCCTCACCGCCCTCCCTCACCCCCTCCCTCACCCCCTCCCTGACCCCACTCGCTCACCCTCTCCCTCACCCCCTCCCTCATCTCCCTCCCTCACCCCCTCCCTCACCCCCTCCCTCACCCCCTCGCTCACCCCCTCACTCACCCCCTCCCTCACCCCCTCCCTCACCGCCTCACTCACCGCACTCCCTCACACCCCTCCCTCACCCCCTCCCTCACCCCCCTCACTCACCCCCTCCCCCACACCCCTCCCTCACCCCCCTCCCTCACCCCCTCCCTCACCGCCCTCCCTCACACTCTCCCTCACCCCCTCCCTCACACCCTCCCTCCCTCACCGCCTCCCTCACCCCTTCCATCCCTCACCCACTTCTCACCCCCTCCCACCCTCACCCCCTCCTTCACCCCCTCCCTCACCCCCCTACCTCACCCCCTACCTCACCCCCTCCCTCACACCCTCCCTCCCTCACCGCCTCCCTCACACCCTCCCTCCCTCACCCACTCCCTCACCCCCTCCCACCCTCACCCCCTCCCTCACCCCCTCCTTCACCGCCTCGCTCACCCCCCTCCCTCACCGCCCTCCCTCACCCCCTCCCTCACCCCCTCCCTCACCCCCTCCCTCACCGCCCTCCCTCACCCCCTCCCTCACCCCCTCCCTCACCCCCTCCCTCACCCCCTCCCTCACCATCAACCCCTCCCTCTCCCCCTCCCTCACCCCTCCCTCACCCCCTCCCTCACCCCCTCGCTCACCCCCTCCCTCACCCCCTCGCTCACCCCCTCCCTCACCCCCTCCCTCACCCCCTCGCTCACCCCCTCCCTCACCGCCCTCCCTCACCCCCTCCCTCTCCGCCCTCCCTCACCCCCTCCCTCACCCCCTCCCTCACTGCCCTCCCTCACCCCCTCCCTCACCCCCTCCCTCACCGCCCTCCCTCACCCCCTCCCTCACCCCCTCCCTCACACCCTCCCTCACCCCCTCCCTCACCCCCTCCCTCACTGCCCTCCCTCACCCCCTCCCTCACCCCCTCGCTCACCGCCCTCCCTCACCCCCTCCCTCACCCCCTCCCTCACCGCCCTCCCTCACACTCTCCCTCACCCCCTCCCTCACCCCCTCCCTCCCTCACCCCCTCCCTCACCCCCTCCCTCCCTCACCCCCTCCCTCACCCCCTCCCTCACCCCCTCCCTCACCCCCTCGCTCACCGCCCTCCCTCACCCCCTCCCTCACCCCCTCCCTCACCCCCTCCCTCACCGCCCTCCCTCACCCCCTCCCTCACCCCCTCCCTCACCCCCTCCCTCCCTCACCCCCTCCCTCACCCCCTCCCTCACCCCCTCCCTCACCCCCTCCCTCCCTCACCCCCTCCCTCACCCCCTCCCTCACCGCCCTCCCTCACCCCCCTCCCTCACCGCCCTCCCTCACCCCCTCCCTCACCCCCTCCCTCACCCCCTCCCTCACCCCCTCCCTCACCCCACTCGCTCACCCTCTCCCTCACCCCCTCCCTCACCCCCTCCCTCACTGCCTCACTCACCGCACTCCCTGACCCCCTCGCTCCCTCACCCCCTCGCTCCCTCACCCCCTCCCTCACACCCTCCCTCACCCCCTCACTCACCGCACTCCCTCACCGCCCTCCCTCACCCCCCTCCCTCACCCCCTCCCTCACCCCCCTCTCTCATCCCCTCCCCCACACCCCTCCCTCACCCCCTCCCTCACCCCCTCACTCACCGCCCTCCCTCACCCCCTCCCTCTAGCACCCCCTCCCTCACCCCCTCCCTCACCGCCTTCCCTCACCCCCTCCCTCACCCCCTCCCTCAGCCCCTCCCTCACCCCCTCCGTCACCCACTCCCTCACCCCCTCCCTCACCCCCTCCCTCCCTCACCCCCTCCCTCATCCCCTCCCTCACCCCCTCCCTCCCTCACCCCCTCCCTCACTGCCCTCCCTCACCCCCTCCCTCACCCCCTCCCTCACCCCCTCCCTCACCCCACTCGCTCACCCTCTCTCTCACCCCCTCCCTCACCGCCCTCCCTCACCCCCTCCCTCACCCCCTCGCTCACCCCCTCCCTCACCCCCTCCCTCACCCCCTCCCTCACCGCCTCACTCACCGCACTCCCCCCCCCTCGCTCCCTCACCCCCTCCCTCACACCCTCCCTCACCCCCTCACTCACCGCACTCCCTCACCCCCCTCCCTCACCCCCTCCCTCACCCCCCTCACTCACCCCCTCCCCCACACCCCTCCCTCACCCCCCTCCCTCACCCCCTCACTCACCGCCCTCCCTCACCTCCTCCCTCCCTCACCCCCTCCCTCACACCCTCCCTCGCTCACCGCCTCCCTCACCCCCTCCCTCCCTCACCCCCTCCCTCACCCCCTCCCTCACTGCCTCCCTCACCCCCCTCCCTCACCCCCTCCTCACCCCCTCCCTCACCCCCTCCCTCACCCCCTCCTTCACCCCCTCCCTCACCGCCCTCCCTCACCCCCCTCCCTCACCCCCTCCTCACCCCCTCCCTCACCGCCTCTCTCACCCCCCTCCCTCACCGCCCTCCCTCACCCCCTCCCTCACCCCCTCCCTCACCCCCTCGCTCACCCCCTCCCTCACCCCCTCCCTCACCCCCTCCCTCACCCCCTCCCTCACCGCCCTCCCCCACCCCCTCCCTCACCGCGCTCCCTCACTGCCCACCCTCCCTCACTCCCCTCCCTCACCCCCTCCCTCCCTCACCCCCTCCCTCACCCCCCTCCCTCACCCCCTCCTCACCCCCTCCCTCACCCCCTCCCTCACCCCCTCCCTCCCTCACCCCCTCCTTCACCCCCTCCCTCACCGCCCTCCCTCACCCCCCTCCCTCACCCCCTCCTCACCCCCTCCCTCACCCCCTCCCTCACCCCCTCCTTCACCCCCTCCTCACCCCCTCCCTCACCCCCTCCCTCACCCCCTCCCTCACCGCCCTCCCTCACCCCCCTCCCTCACCCCCTCCTCACCGCCTCCCTCACCCCCCTTTCTCACCCCCTCCCTCACCCCCTCCCTCACCCCCTCGCTCACCCCCTCCCTCACCGCCCTCCCTCACCCCCTCCCTCACCGCGCTCCCTCACCCCCTCCCTCACCCCCTCCCTCACCCCCTCCCTCACCGCCTTCCCTCACCCCCTCCCTCACCCCCTCCCTCAGCCCCTCCCTCACCCCCTCCCTCACCCACTCCCTCACCCCCTCCCTCCCTCACCCCCTCCCTCACCCCCTCCCTCACCCCCTCCCTCACCCCCTCCCTCACCACCTCCCTCACCCCCTCCCTCACCCCCTCCCTCCCTCACCCCCTCCCTCACCCCCTCCCTCACCCACTCCCTCCCTCCCCTCCCTCACTCCCCTCCTTCACTCCCCTCCCTCCACTCACTCCCCTCCCTCACTCACCGCCTTCACTCCCCTCCCTCACTGCCCTCCCTCACTCACCGCCTTCACTCCCCTCACTCACTCCCCTCCCTCACTCACTCCCCTCCCTCACTCGCCTCCCTCACCCCTCCCTCACCGCCCTCCCTCACCGCCCTCCCTCACCGCCCTCCCTCACTGCCCACCCTCCCTCACTCCCCTCCCTCACCCCTCCCTCACCGCCCTCACTCACTCACTCCCCTCCCTCACTCACTCTCCTCCCTCACAACCTCCCTCACCGCCCTCGCTCACTGCCCTCCCTCACTCACTCCCCTCACTCACCCCCTGCCTTCCCGCCCTCCCTCACTCACTCCCCTCCCTCACCACCCTCACTCACTCACTCCCCTCCCTCACTCACTCTCCTCCCTCACCCCCTCCCTCACCGCCCTCGCTCACCGCCCTCCCTCACTGCCCTCCCTCACCGCCCTCACTCACTCACTCCCCTCCCTCACTCACTCCCCTCCCTCACCGCCCTCCCTCACTGCCCACCCTCCCTCACTCCCCTCCCTCACCCCTCCCTCACCGCCCTCACTCACTCACTCCCCTCCCTCACTCACTCTCCTCCCTCACCCCCTCCCTCACCGCCCTCGCTCACCGCCCTCCCTCACTCACTCCCCTCACTCACCCCCTGCCTTCCCGCCCTCCCTCACTCACTCCCCTCCCTCACTCCCCTCCCTCACTCACTCCCCTCACTCACCCCCTGCCTTCCCGCCCTCCCTCACTCACTCCCCTCCCTCACTCACTCACCGCCCTCACCCCCTCCCTCATCCCCCTCCCTCACTCACTCCCCTCCCTCACTCACTCCCCTCCCTCCCTCACGGCCCTCCCTCACTCACAACCCGCCCTCACTCCCTCACCGCCCGCCCTCCCTCACCCCCTCCCTCACCGCCCTCCCTAACCGCCCTCACTCACTCTCCTCCCTCACTCCCCTCCCTCCCTCACCCCCTCACTCACCGCCTCCTTCACCCCCTCCCTCACTCACTCCCCTCCCTCACCCCCTCCCTCACTCCCCTCCCTCCCTCACCCCCTCACTCACCCCCTCCTTCATCCCCTCCCTCACTCACTCCCCTCCCTCACCCCCTCCCTCCCTCACTCCCCTCCCTCCCTCACCCCCTCACTCACCCCCTCCTTCACCCCCTCCCTCACTCACTTCCCTCCCTCACTTCCCTCCCTCACTCACTCACTCCCCTCCCTCCCTCACCCCCACCCACACCGCCCAGCCTCACGCCCTCCCTCACTCACTCCCCTCCCTCACTCACTCCCCTCCCACACCCCCTCCCTCACCGCCCTCCCTCACTCACTTCCCTCCCTCACCTCCCTCCCTCACTCACTCCCTTCCCTCACTAACTCCCCTCCCTCACCGCCCACACTCACTCCCCTCCCTCACTCCCCTCCCTCACTCCCCTCCCTCCCTCAACCCCTCCCTCACCCCCACCCTCACCCCCTCCCTCACTCGCTCCCCTCCGACACTCCCCTCCCTCCCTCACTCCCCTCCCTCACCGCCCTCCCTCACTCATTCTCTCCCTCCCTCACCGCCCTCCTTCACCACCCTCCCTCCCTCACTCACCACCCCCTCCCTCACCGCCTTCACTCACTCACTCCCCCCTCACCCCCTCCGACACCGCCCAGCCTCACTCCCTCCCTCACTCACTCCCCTCCCTCACTCACTCCGCTCCCTCACCGCCCTCCCTCACCGCCCTCCCTCACTCACTCCCTCCCTCACTCACTCCCCTCCCTCACTCACTCCGCTCCCTCACCGCCCTCCCTCACCGCCCTCCCTCACTCACTCCCTCCCTCACTCACTCCCCTCCCTCACTCACCCCCCTCCCTCAACGCCCTCCCTCACCGCCCTCCCTCACTCACTCCCCTCCCTCACCCCCTCCCTCACTCACTCCCCTCCTTCACCGCCCTCCCTCCCTCACCCCCTCGCTCTCCCCCTCCCTCACTCACTCCCGTCCCTCACCGCCCTCCCTCACTCACTCCCCTCACTCACTCCCCTCCCTCCCTCACCCCCACCCTCACCCCCCTCCCTCACTCACTCCCCTCCCTCACCGCCCTCCCTCCCTCACCTCCCTCCCTCACTCACTCACTCTCCTCCCTCCCCTCCCTCACTCCCCTCCCTCACTCCCCTCCCTCACTCACTCCCCTCCCTGACCCCCTCCCACACCGCCCAGGCTCACGCCCTCCCTCACTCACTCCCTTCCCTCACTAACTCCCCTCCCTCCCTCACCCCCTCCCTCACTCCCCTCCCTCACTCACTCCCCTCCCTCACTCACTCCCCTCCCTCACCGCCCTCCCTCACCCCCTCCCTCACTCACTCCCCTCCCTCACCGCCCTCCCTCCCTCACCCCCTCCCTCACTCACTCCCTTCCCTCACTAACTCCCCTCCCTCACCGCCCACACTCACTCCCCTCCCTCACTCCCCTCCCTCACTCCCCTCCCTCCCTCAACCCCCTCCCTCACCCCCACCCTCACCCCCTCCCTCACTCGCTCCCCTCCGACACTCCCCTCCCTCCCTCACTCCCCTCCCTCACCGCCCTCCCTCACTCATTCTCTCCCTCCCTCACCGCCCTCACTCACCACCCTCCCTCCCCTCACTCACCACCCCCCTCCCTTACCGCCTTCACTCACTCACTCCCCCCCTCACCCCCTCCGACACCGCCCAGCCTCACTCCCTCCCTCACTCACTCCCCTCCCTCACTCACTCCGCTCCCTCACCGCCCTCCCTCACCGCCCTCCCTCACTCACTCCCTCCCTCACTCACTCCCCTCCCTCACTCACCCCCTCCCTCAACGCCCTCCCTCACCGCCCTCCCTCACTCACTCCCCCTCCCTCACCCCCTCCCTCACTCACTCCCCTCCCTCACCGCCCTCCCTCACTCACTCCCCTCCCTCACCGCCCTCCCTCACTCCCCCTCCCTCACTCCCCTCCCTCCCTCACCCCCCTCGCTCTCCCCCTCCCTCACTCACTCCCGTCCCTCACCGCCCTCCCTCACTCACTCCCCTCACTCACTCCCCTCCCTCTCTCACCCCCACCCTCACCCCCTCCCTCACTCACTCCCCTCCCTCACTCCCCTCCCTCACCGCCCTCCCTCACTCACAACTCGCCCGCACTCCCTCACCGCCCTCCCTCCCTCACATCCCGCCCTCACACCCTCCCCTCACTCACCCCCTCCCTCACCGCCCTCCCTCACTCACTCCCCTCCCTCACTCCCCTCCCTCCCTCACCCCTCCTCACCACCCTCCCTCACTCACTCCCCTCCCTCACTCACTCTCCTCCCTCACCCCTCCCTCACCGCCCTCCCTCACCGCCCTCCCTCACTCACTCCCCTCCCTCACTCACTCTCCTCCCTCACCCCCCTCCCTCACCCCCTCGCTCACCCCCTCGCTCACCCTCTCCCTCACCCCCTCCCTCACCCCCTCCCTCACCCCTTCCCTCACCCCCCCCCTCACCCCCTCCCTCACCCCCTCGCTCACCCCCTCCCTCACCTCTCCCTCACCCCCCTCACTCACCCCCTCCCCCACACCCCTCCCTCACCCCCTCGCTCACCCCCCTCCCTCACCTCTCCCTCACCCCCTCGCTCACCCCCCTCCCTCACCCCTTCGCTCACCCCCTCCCTCACCGCACTCCCTCAACCCCCTCCCTCACCCCCTCGCTCACCCCCTCGCTTACCCCCTCCCTCACCCCCTCCCTCCCTCACCCCCTCCCTCACCCCCTCGCTCACCCCCACGCTCACCCCCTCCCTCACCCCCTCGCTCACCCCCTCCCTCACCCCCTCCCTCACCCCCCTCCCTCACCCCCCCTCCCTCACCCCCTTCCTCACCCCCCTCCCTCACCCCCTTCCTCACCCCTTCGCTCACCCCCTCGATCACCCCCTCCCTCACCCCCCTCACTCACCCCCCTCCCTCACCCTCTCCCTCGCCCCCTCCCTCACCCCCTCCCTCACCCCCTCCCTCACCCCGTCCCTCACCCCCTCGCTCACCCTCTCCCCTCACCCTCTCCCTCACCCCCTCCCTCACCCCGTCCCTCACCCCCTCGCTCACCCTCTCCCTCACCCTCTCCCTCACCCCCTCCCTCACCCCCTCCCTCACCCCCTCCCTCACTCCCTCCCTCACCACTTCACTCACCCCCTCCCTCACCCCCTCCCTCACCCCTTCCCTCACTCCCCTCCCTCACCCCCCTCCCTCACCTCCTCCCTCACCCCCCTCACTCACCCCCTCCCTCACCGCCCTCACTCACCCCCTCCCTCACCCCCTCCCTCACCGCCCTCCCTCATCCGCTCCCTCACACCCCTCCCTAACCCCTCCCTCACCCCCCTCACTCACCCCCTCCCTCACCCCCCTCCCTCAGCCCCTCCCTCAACCCCCCTCCCTCACCCCCTCGCTCACCCCCTCGCTTACCCCCTCCCTCACCCCCTCCCTCCCTCACCCCCTCCCTCACCCCCTCGCTCACCCCCACGCTCACCCCCTCCCTCACCGCCCTCCCTCACCCCCTCCCTCACCCCCTCCCTCACCCCCTCCCTCACAACCTCGCTCACCCCCTCCCCTCACCCCCTCCCTCACCCCCCCTCCCTCACCCCCTCGCTCACCCCCTCCCTCACCCCCTCCCTCACCCCCTCCCTCACCCCCTCGCACAACCCCCTCCCTCACCCCCTCCCTCACCCCCTCCCTCACCCCCTCGCTCACCCCCCTTGCTCACCCCCTCCCTCACCGCCCTCCCTCACCCCCTCCCTCACCCCCTCCCTCACCCCCTCCCTCACAACCTCGCTCACCCCCTCACTCACCCCCCTCCCTCACCATCACCCCCTCCCTCTCCCCCTCCCTCACCCCTCACCTCACCCCCCTCCCTCACCGCCTCCCTCACCCCCCTCGCTCACCCCCTCCCTCACCCCCTCCCTCACCCCCTCGCTCACCCCCCTCCCTCACCCCCCTCCCTCACCCCCTCCCTCACCCCCCTCCCTCACCCCCTCGCTCACCCCCCTCCCTCACCCCCTCCCTCACCCCCTCCCTCACCCCCTCGCACAACCCCCTCCCTCACCCCCCTCCCTCACCCCCTCCCTCACCGCCTCTCCCTCACCCCCTCCCTCACCCCCTCCCTCAGCCCCTCCCTCACCCCCTCCCCTCACCCACTCCCTCACCCCCTCCCTCACCCCCCTCCCCTCCCTCACCCCCCTCCCTCACCCCCTCCCTCAGCCCCTCCCTCACCCCCTCCCTCACCCACTCCCTCACCCCCTCCCTCCCCCTCACCCCCTCCCTCACCCCCCTCCCTCACCCCCTCCCTCACCCACTCCCTCACCCCCTCCCTCACCCCCTCCCTCACCCCCTCCCTCACCGCCCTCCCTCACCCCCTCCCTCACCCCCTCCCTCACCCCCTCCCTCACCCCCCTCCCTCACCGCCCTCCCTCACCCCCTCGCTCACCCCCTCCCTCACCCCATCCCTCACCCCCTCCCTCACCGCCCTCCCTCACCCCCTCCCTCACCGCCATCCCTCACCCCTCCCTCACCCCCTCCCTCACCCCCTCCCTCACCCCCTCCCTCACCCCCTCCCTCACCCCCTCCCTCACCGCCCTCCCTCACCCCCTCCCTCACCCCCTCCCCTCACCCCCTCCCTCACCGCCCTCCCTCACCCCCTCGCTCACCCCCTCCCTCACCCCATCCCTCACCCCCTCCCTCACCGCCCTCCCTCACCCCCTCCCTCACCCCCTCCCTCACCCCCTCCCTCACCCCCTCCCTCACCGCCCTCCCTCACCCCCTCCGCCTCATCCCCCTCCCTCACCCCATCCCTCACCCCCTCCCCTCACCGCACTCCCTCACCCCCTCGCTCCCTCACCCCCTTCCTCCCTCACCCCCCTCCCTCACCCCCTCCCTCACCGCCACCCCCTGCCTTCCCGCCCTCCCTCACTCACTCCCCTCCCACACTCCCCTACCTCACTCTCTTCCCTCACTCACTCTCCTCCCTCCCCTCACTCACTCCCCTCCCTCACTCACTCACCGCCCTC